>NW_018164729.1:1252620-1261544 GCF_001263595.1 Phalaenopsis equestris | reverse complement strand
TATATATATATATATATAGCACTGATTAATCAATATTAAAGTTGAGTGGTTGCTGATGGTAGGTAGAAAAGATAAAAATAATTTGATTCTATAATTTTCTGGGTTAGATAGTGCTCATGGGCATGGTGAATTAATATTAATATAAATGAATATGAGATAATATATTTAATTTTACCCAATTTACTGTTTTCTCGTTAGCTATATTATTGAGGGCATGTCTTGTTTATTAGTATAATTATTATTATTATTATTGTATGGTATTTGGCTTTACTTCTACTGATTAATTGGATGAAAGGGAAATAAAAAGTTTATTTTCCGAAGGAAAATATTTATTTAAATAACACGTTTAGTGTCTGCGGGTATTTAATTATTAATTTCATTTTTTAAGCAAATTTAGCCATATTTTATTAAACATTTGCTTAGTTTATGAATTTTCTAATTTTTATTATTATTATTATTAGACTGCCATACGTTTACTTAATTAGAAATAGTGTTCTAGAAAAGAAGAACATTTATTATAAAATGAAGGAGTTCCAACACATTTTTTGCTTACATAAATTCGGTCTCTATATTTTCAAGAAATTATTTCAATTTTCAAAATACTATTGTTCAAATACTACCGATGATAATTGTTGCATGCGTGCTGGAAGATTTGTGCCTGTAGAACGATAATTTAATGTTTTCGCATTACAAAGATCAATCACACACGCAAAAAATAGATAATAGCAATAAGAGACACAACTTTTTTAAGTGGAAAACCCCTTAAAAGGGAAAGAATCACGGGCCCAGTTAAAGAAATTTATTTGTGTTTGTAAATATATAGACCTACTATTCTTATGATATAGAGAATGAAATCTCAAAGCTAATAATTACATATATATATATATATATATACAATAATAGTTCACTTATAATAATCGTAATTGAGCTACAACAAATGTACTTGTTCATGAAAGGTTGTAATCGATGCTGCAATAGCAATAGTTGGCTGCATAGACCAATAATAGTTCACCTATAATAATCCCAATTGGGCAACAACAAATGTAGTTGATCATAAATGTTGTAATCGATGACTATAATAATAATAGTTGACACAGAGATTGTAATTGAAAGTTGTAACAATAGTAGTATGTCACAAAAGCCGTACTTGATTTTTGCATACCATATAGTTGGCCACAAAGGCCATTGTTGTAAGTTTTAATATCATTAGTTAGTCACATAGATCGAAGTTAGCGACTACAATAGAATTAGTTGGCAACAAACACGTTCTTGTAGCCACCGGCAATAGCTTCCAACTACACCCTTTAAGATACTTCACTTGATTGTAAATTAGAACGTGGGCATTTTTAAATTTAATTATTAAAGCTTCTGGTTGAAATGTCCGTTTAGATTTGATGTGATTTATTTGTTGATGATAATAATTAAAAACGTTATAAGATCATTTGTTTGGTTGGAATAGATTATCTCCTTAAAATACTAATAAACCTAAATTCGCCTTGTTTATAGAGAACAAAGATAATTGTTACTAAATCTACTGGGTTGAGAACAGCCCACTCATGAAGCCCATTATTTAACCGTCGGTCGAGCTAATATTGTTGGGATATTTCATTAAAAATATTTATAATTTTAAAAGGACATTTACATCCATACCACCCAATTCCTTTATATTTACATGGCTGACACCTGATCTTTTAGTTCTTACATCTTAAACTTGTAGCATTTTTTCACATCACAGTTTAAAAAATATCACTATTTTAAACTTTAATAAACATAAGATATTTAACATTAAAACATGCTTTATTTAATTAACATGAATACATACTCCTGTGAGTCTCATATTAAAAATCGGAGCAATTACATATATACTAACCTAAAATTTTCTATTTACAAATCAACCACCCTCTTTCATCCATTTTTGAAATTCTCGCTCAAATATCAAAATTAAGTCTATACTCCAACCCATTTTGTTTTACAATTATTATCAAATTCTCAATAGAATGCATGAATAAATGGGTTCGATAGTTCAAAAAAATCACACCGATCGAGTCAGACTTGCTCAGACCATTGGCAAGGTTGAGTCATTATATGTCTCTTATTCATTATTTTTTTTTTGGGTGCAATATTTTTATTCTCAAAAGTCATGTTTTGTTCAACAACTTCATTTCCAACCTAATTTTTTTTTTTTCAATTCAACCACATATTTGTGGCTTCATTGTCATTAAATAACGTAATTTAAATTTAAACATAATAAAATCTTTATTAAAATGAAAAAAAAGAAAATCATATTTTGTAATTTTAATTTTATAATTCATTTATTTGAAAGCCGGGCATGGTCTGATTTAACGATTGTTTAAGAATCACATGTTTCAGGTGATTTGACATCCTTTGTTGTTAATGAATACTCTGTTAAGAGGAAAATGACTTTTCTATTAATTATTGCGTATGTTAAATCATAATTTAATATCTGCCCTTATCATTAAAATGTAATTATCGATAATAATTGTTTGCTTTAACCGATGGCTCCGAGGAGGATTTTTATTAAGGGGCTTTTACATAAATACCACACGATTCTTATTTATTTACATATCTAACACTTAAACTTTTCTTTTTTTACATTTTTGTCACCCAAAATTTCCATTTCCCATCAAGCACCGTTATTTTAACTTAAAGAAAAGCTGAAATTCATCTAAAATTAAAAATTTTAAAGTTAGATATGTAAATATATAAGAATATTGTGGTACGTATTTAAATCTACCTTTTAGTAATTTATTATCACTCGATAATTATTTGCCCAAAATTAGTTTGATAATTTACTTAATATGTTTTTGTAAAGAAGATTTACATACATTCCACTGATCAATTCATAAGTATTTACATATCTAACACCTAAACTGCAATTTTTACATGCATATTATTCTATCTTTGCATGAAAAGGTGTAATATGATGTTTTAGGAGCACTCACGCATATAATACCCAATTGTTGCAAATTGGAAACTGATCCACTGTTCAAATTGATAATTTGTCAATCAAATTGATAATTTCTCATGTTTGACAGCAAATTAGATTTGATACTCGGAATTAAGAAATTAATTACAAAATTAATTGTTCTTAATTTCTTCCCTAGATTTTCTACAACTTTCCCTTGCATGAATCCAGCCATTATGATTTGCTGCAGAAGAGAAGAAAATAATTAATGTGTTTCATAATAATTTGATTAATTCCTTAATGGGTCTAATAGTATGAAGGAATTAATAAATAGTCATGTTACAGCTCCCCTTGAAATCTCTGTCAGGATTTGGTTTCTCAGACTCTTCTTCGGCTGTTGCTCTCGAGAGGAGAGAGGAGAGAGAAGCTGGGAGAGAGAGAGAGATTGTTCTTTCATGTAAACGTCGAGACGACCGATGATGGTGCAATTCTTCAAGGAAATAAAATAATCTGCAACTCTGTGGACGTAGGTGATTTCTTGAACCACATAAATCTACTAGTTTCAGCTGCGTTTTCTATTTTGTCAATTTCTCGTTCTAAATTTCGTTTTATTGTCGTCATACTTCACAACACCAATTTCTATGCATTTAGACATCCAACACCTAAATTTTACATTTTACATCTATCTCATCCAAACATTTCAAAACACTTCAAAAATATCACGAGTTTAACTCTTAAAATGTGAAATAAAAATTTTCATGTATGGACACTGTGACATGTATGCAAAAACTGAAGTATAAGTGTTAAATATGTAAATACATAACAATACAGTGGCATGAATGCAAATCTTTTCCTATGCAAAAAATTTGGGTGCTACAAATGTAAAAAGTAAAGTTTATATGCAAGTTAATAGTGACATTTATCTAATTGTCTCTTTTATATATAAAGTTAAATTAGTAGAGGGCAATTATATATTACAGATATATCTGAAACGAATCTAATCTCTTTTGGATAAGATGACAGGTACAGAACGGCAATAAATTAAATTTACAGTAGAAAAGCCCATCTAACCTCTTAAATATTTAATAATTTAACTTTCATATATAAGTATTTTGTCGCTAATAAAATAATATTGCTTGTTTCTTACAATTTTGAGCTCAAGTAACACATTTTTATAAATCATTTTATTTCAGAAAATTTTACATATATACCACACAATTATTATGTATTAACATATCTAAAATCTAAACTGTGATATTAATATTTCAAACATTTTAATGTCATAAATATAAACATGAAAATGTATATTTATGATTTGAAAAATAACAAATAGTGTTTTTTTAAAAAAATAATGTGTTTTTTTTATTTTTTTTTTTTTTTTTGTAATATTAATGGTCCAAATATGAAAGTTTAGATGTTAGATATGTAAATAGATAAGAAATGTGTGCTATGTTTGCAAAGGTCACCCAAGCTTAAAAAGGCTACACAAGATATTAATATGTTGCTTTCAGGCACAAGCATTTAAGAAGAAGGAGAAGAGAGAGAGAGAGAGAGAGAATATATCAATTGTATTTAATATACTTTCTAAGAATTATTTGTCACTAATAAGAAACAATGAGGAATATGCGATAAGATGCAATTTTATGTGGTCTTTTGAATTTGTCTGAGACGGCTAAAAGTTCTTATCAAATAGTTTTTACAAGAAGTTGTGCAACTCAGAATGTTGTAAGGTTATAAAAATCATATAACATACTTGCCAAAAGTTCTGCAACTTGTTGGTGTTTAAATAATTCATTGGAAGCTCAATTTAGTTAAAGTTATTCACAATATAATTAAAGGAGAAGATGAAATTATAAAATATAGAACACATATTTATTCTTCGATGATAGAAATAGTGAATACTGATAATGAAAAACTGACAATGACGATCAAGAGGCGGTGGTTGAGCCAGAATGACAGAATAATAATAGTTGATGGTAAGAAAATAAACGAGCAACAACTATCAGGTAATTATCTATGATCGAGCGACATCTAGGGATGTAAACAAGCTGAGCTTGAGCGAGCTCAGGCTTGGCTCGTGTTCGACTCGTTTGAAATAGCTCGTGTTCAAAATCGGCCCGTGTTCGAAATGTTCGTGTTCGACTCGATTTAAATATTTGTGTTCGTGTTCGGCTCGAAATTGGCTCGTTCAACTAAAATTGAGAAAAATAGATGTAAAGTGTGGGATTCAAACCTGGATCAAATATATACAAAAAAGACACTAATCACATTGCCACATGAGGTGTTATGATTTAAACTTAGACATAAATATATATAATATATTATTATATAAATAATATATGTAATATATTGTTATATAACATAAATTTTTTTTCGAGCCATTTTGAGCCGAACACGAGCGAACATATTGTTGTTAATGTTCGGCTCGTTTACATTTCAAGCTTAAAAATTTGTTTGTGTTCGGCTCGTTAGGCTTAACGAACGAGCCGAATACGAGCTGCTTAATGAGCCGAACACGAGTTGTTCACGAACAACGAGCCAAATTGACAGCCCTAGCGACATCTATTGCTCGAAATAATTATTGACATCAATTGTTGAGCAGGGCTCTGAATTTTATTTGATCTCTTAACATTCTCTTGAGTTTATACAACGTTCATATAAAGAATGATGATCTATTTATATTTTTTAGGGCTGCATCACTAATTTAGCAAAAAGTCTCATGCACTCTTATTGTAATGTTTATATGTTTTTTTCAATTATAAAGATATTTTTATTAATTAAGTGATATTCTTGTCTCGAACATGTAAAGTTAAAAAATTATTTGATTTATTAAACAATATCATAAGTTTCAAGTGCTTGAGTTTGATTCATACAGACACAACACGAAACACATTAGATGTCGGGCTTCCCGCCAACATTTTTTATTTTCAACTGAGTTTTTAAAAACTAGACCGATCATTTAACTCGATTAAGAATGTATAAGATTCAAATATTTCAGCTGAGATTCAAATGGGTTAGATTAAATGAGGTAATAAAAAGTAAAATTATTTTGATATGATTTGAATGATACAATAATAATATATTCACTAATTCTATCTTTAATAGGTTTAAATCAGAATATTTCACTCTTGAATATTTTTACATGATTTGAAATCATAATTTTGAGATATGATATTTTATATATTTTATTTTTTTTTCATCTAAATCTTTTATTTTTAGACATTTGAGCAAAATAACAAAATTTCATAAATTAATCCACATTTGAACTAGATTATTCATAAAAAAAGAATTGATTCATCGGTTTATCAGTTCAATCTCTAGCTCTTACTTCTTCTAGCCGGTTCAATGCAAGATTTCAAAATTTAATTGAAACAGTTGGAGGACTACTTTATGGTTGAATTGATGGATTGGCTAAGTGTTATGGTATGACTCATATATCATATCGGGACAGATGACAGATGCTGGATCGAAGCAGAGCGGAGCGGAAGAATCTGTCCAAATTGGGAAGTTACGTGGGTTGAGGTGCAGGGGCAAAACCCCGTGGTATGGTACAGAGGTAATGTTGTAATTACTTGTTGTGCCTAGGTTTACTCCTGGGGTTATAAATAGGTCTGTTATTAGTAACCTGCCTGTTAGTAACCCCAGGAGGTATCCCTCTATTCTGTAAACTCTTTTCTCAATATTGAAAGGAACTCGCCGCTCTGCTCCCGAGGACGTATCGTATGCATATTTGTCGAACCTCGTTAAATCTTTGTGTTCTTCTGGATTTGTGTCGATTACTGTTTTTCTTCGCCCTAATTTTCTCAACAAGTGGTATGAGAGTTTGGTTCGAGGGCAGGGAAGAAAACTGCAGCGGCGGAGGAAGAGCAATCTCGGCGAACTTAGCATCGCAACAAGAAGTTCGACGGTTTTGAGGCAGTTCGAGGCCAAGGAAGTTCGCGTAAGGAGGTTGGCGAACGGGCTTCGGCTCTCGGGAAGAAGATCGCGTCGCGGGAAGAAGTTTGTTCGCGGGAGTCTTCGGGCGCAAGCAATCGAGGGAGAGTTCAGCAGAGAGCTTCGCGACAAGTGGAGGCAAGCTGTTCGCGACAGAGAGCTTCGCGGGCTTCGCGCAGGACGGAGGAAGATCGCGAACAGAAAAGGAAGGGGAAGATGCGCTGCATGTGGAGAAGGGCTGGGAAGGAAAGGAATCACTAGAGAATATTCCCCCATAATTATTTTCAGAAATTTCATTCAACGGAGAGAAGGAAGGGAATATTTGAGGAATATTCCTCCTGCTGCTTTAAAATTTGGAAAGGAAATTTTAAAAAATTATGTTTATTAAAACATTTAATTAAGGAAAACTTAATTAAAGAAATTTAATTAAGCAAAACTCCTTAATTAAGAGAAGTTTTTCCTTTTTTTTTTCAAAAAAAAAATTCTAAGCAAGGATTTTTGCAGAGGAATTTTTTGCAGAAAGTTTCGTTGCAGGTTCAATTTTCAGATGGTCTTTTCTGGTGCAAAATTCGATGTGGTGAAGTTCGACGGAACTGGTAACTTCGAATTGTGGCAAACCAGGGTAAAAGATTTGTTGGCGCAACAGAGAATCTTGAAAAGCTCTGAGGGCAACGAAACCAGGTGTCATGGAGGATGAATATTGAGAAGAACTGCAACAGCGAGCGACAGCGACGATACGTCTATGTCTGGCAGACGAGGTTATGTATCACGTGTGTATCATATCACGTGATGAATCTGAAATCTCCAGGAGAAGTTTGAAAGAAATTGGAAGCTCAGTTTATGACAAAATCTCTGACGAACAAGTTGTATCTGAAACAAAAGTTGTATGGGCTGAAGATGCAAGAAGGGTCTAATCTGGCGCAACATGTTAATGGCTTCAATCAAATAATCAGACCTGTCACGGCTTGATGTGAGTATTGAGGATGAAGATCGAGCGATTATTTTGTTGTGTTTGTTGCCCTCTTCCTATGAACATCTGGTGACTACTCTGACATATGGGAAAGAGACTATCAAATTTGATGAGATTACTGCAGCATTGTTGGCTCACAACCAGCGAAAGCAGAATGTAGGGGAAAGATCTCACGGTGACAGTATATATGTGAAGAGTAAGCAGGATTGTGGAAGGAAGAAAGAGAAGGAGGGATCTGGAGGCGAAATTCCATATCAAAGTCTAGAGGCAAAAAAGAAATTCATTGCTACAAGTGGAAGGAGCCAGGTCATATAAAGTGAGATTGTCCAAAGCTGAAGAAGCAGACTGGGGAGAAAAGTGATATTTCATCGAAGTCTGTAAATGTGGTGCAGAGTGAAAATTCAGACTGCAGTGATGACGATATGCTCTCAGTTTCATCAACTCAGTTCACGGATGCATGGATTCTTGATTCAGGGTGCTATTATCACATAACATCTAACAGGGAGTGGTTTACTTCATACAGGACAACTAATTCTGACTCAATCTATTGGGGTGATGATAGATGCTGCAATATAGTTGGTATTGAAGAAGTCAGAATTCAGATGTATTATGACACAGTTAGAACGTTATGTGATGTCAGTTCCAGATCTGAAGAAGAATTTGATTTCCTTGGGCACTCTACACAGAAATGGTTTTATTCCTAAGGCTGATGAGGATAGGGAAATCATCAGAATTGTTAAGGGTGCACTGATGGTGATGAAAGGAAAGTTGACAGCAGGTAATATCTACAGACTGTTAGGGAGTACAGTTGTAGGTGGAGTTCATTCAGTGGAGTCAGATAATAACAGTACAAAGCTATGACATATACGTCTGGGTCATCTCAGTGAACGTGGGATGGAAGAATTGCATAGAAGAAATCTGCTGCATGGGGTTAAAAACTGCAAGCTTGATCTTTGTAAGTTATATATTCTTAGAAAACAGACTAGAGTCAGTTTTATGACTGGAAAGCACAAAACTGAAGGAATTCTTGATTATGTGCATTCTGATGTATGGGGCCCTACTAGGGAGTTGTCATTGGGAGGATCTCAGTACTTC
>NW_018164729.1:1250082-1251914 GCF_001263595.1 Phalaenopsis equestris | reverse complement strand
TCCAGATGATCTGCAGAATTATAATCTAGCCAGAGATAAACAGAAATGCACCAATGTAAGGCCTCATAGCAGATTGGGTTATGAAGACTTAGTCTCATGTGCACTTCTCATCAGCAGCGATGATCCAACAACTTTTCAAGGAGCTATCACTAGCCAGGAGAAAGAAAAATGGATGAGTGCAATGGTTGAAGAGATGAAGTCTTTGCAGAAAAATTGTACTTGGGAGCTAGTTCAGCTTCCAGAAGGAAAGAAGGCTATTGGGTGCAAATGGGTCTACAAAAGGAAACCAGCAGTATCAGAAAAATAAGGGGAAAAGTTCAAGGCTCGACTGAGCTGCATCATTCTCTATTGGGTGCAAATGGGCCTATATGTTGGAAATCAACAATTCAGTCTATTGTGGCATTATCTACAACTGAAGCTGAGTACATGACAGTAGCTGAAGCTGCTAAAGAAGCCTTATGGCTTGTTGGGCTAGTAAAGGAACTGGGCATTGAGCAAGGTGGAGTTCAGTTGCATTGTGACAATCAGAGTGCTATTTATCTGGCTAAGAATCAGGTGTACTATGCGAGAACCAAGCACATTGATGTCAGGTATCACAAGATCAGAGAGTTGATTGCTTCTGAGGAGATACTGTTGCAGAGGGTTCATACTGATGAAAATGCAGTTGATATGTTGACCAAGCCAGTTACTATCAACAAGTTCTTGCATTGCTTGGGCTTGTTGAATGTTTGCAGTTGCTAGAGAAGCATGGTGGCCCAACCCACAGTGGTGCAGATGTAACTCCCAGGTATTTTTCTCCTAAGGAGCTGAATATTCGCCAAGGTGGAGATTTGTTATGGTATGACTCATATACCATATCGGGACAGACGCTGGATCGAAGCGGAGCGGAGCGGAGCGAAAGAATCTGTCCAAATTGGGAAGTTACGTGGGTTGGGGTGCAGGGGCAAAGCCCCGCGGTATGGTACAAGAGTAATGTTGTAATTACTTGTTGTGCTTAGGTTTACTCTTGGGGTTATAAATAAGTCTGTTAGTAACCCCAGGAGGTATCCCTGAATTCTGTAATCTCTTTTCTGATTATTGAAAGGAAGTCACCGCTCTGCTCCCGAGGACGTAGGCATCTTTGCCGAACCTCGTTAAATCTTTGTGTTTTTCTGGATTTGTGTCGATTACTGTTTTTCTTCGCCCTAATTTTCTCAACACTAAGTCAAATATAATATTTAGAATAGCAATTTTAAGTATAAATTTATTGAAATCAAAGCTCATATTGTCCTGAATTCAGTCATGAGAGTTTTTTTTATCAAGATTTAAGCTCAATCGATTGAAATAAAAAAAATAATGTGCACTTACTCTTTGACATAATTGCTGAAGGTATACTTTTGATACGCCATCAACAAATTCTCATCATCCATTATGAATCTCGAGGCATGACACAGATCTCGAGATAATTTTTTGAGCAAGAAATGTTCAAATATTGATAAAAGTTATATAAAACTCAGATTTCAACAAACTTATAGTCAAACTAACTGGCTCGATGAGATGACCCTAATGTTATCAAAATTAATCCAATCTGGGTAAAATCAAGCTCAGATCAAGTCATCAAACCACACTTCAAAGTTTTTTGAACATATGTAAAATGTCGAATCTAACAAGACTATAGTCGAATTGAGCATTTCAACAAGACGAGTCCAGTGAGCCCAAGATTGTTCGTTAAATAACTCAAATGTCCATCAAACACTGTCTGATCGAATGAAGCTCTTTGGATTGTTCAATCAAAGTGGTCCATATTTTTACATTAATTACACACAGAACACTTTAAATAGAACCCTACTTTA
>NW_018164729.1:1200505-1250065 GCF_001263595.1 Phalaenopsis equestris | reverse complement strand
GGAGGGGGGGGGGGGGGAGCTTGAGACTTGAGAAAAAAACTTAGAAGTTTGAGAATGAGTTGAAGTCCAGCATTACTCCTGCAACCGTCGATCGCCATTGGTCACAGTTGACTGCCATCGATCTTCGCCGACCATCGCTGACCACCACTTACCGCCCTCCACCGATTACAATCGGCTGCCGCCCACTTCTTACAACAAATACATTAACTCATTAGCGTTTTAATTCGAAAGACTTTGTAATCCTTTCACACCTGTGAGATAATGAGTCTCTGTAATCTTCAACTTATAGTGAATTTTTTCAACAGGATTAGGGTCAGGCCTTGTGATTTTTGGCTCCACATAAAAAATTTTTGGTGTCTCTACTTGTTTTTTTTATTTATTTGAGTGCGTGTTGAATTCTCGCGCAACGCTAAGACGTTAATTCATTACTCTACCACTACGAAATTTCTAGCATGGATCAAGTCTCACGTTTTAAGATCCCAAATTAGCGTCGGTCGTATCCCCATTTAAGCAATCATCTTTCCTGAAAATATAAAAACAAAAATCAATTATTATTATTATTATTTCATATATTTTTTTTTTGAATGAATTTAATCACAACTACTGCATGCACAAAACTGTGAAATTAAAATTAAAAGAATAAATTTTCAATCAATAAACTATAATTGCATGAAAAAGCACATATAACTGCATTCGATAATTTATTTACCGTACAGCAATCATGGATATAAGCCAAGCTGGATGACAAGATGGTCGGATGCAAACCCAAAATCCGAAATTTAATTTATCTGTTATTATTTCTTTCAAGAAAAATAAAATATCTAACTTTTTAAATTGGTAAATTTATCGAAATAATTGCGAAGTGCTTGGACAGCTTCAAATCGACAAAAACGGACGGTTTCATTTTCTTCTCTTGGTGGTCCACACTATAATTGTATGCGACATTTGAAACCCATAATGTCTCATATGCACAAAATTTATATATTAGATTTAAATCTCATTATTTTGTTCGGGCAGTCAATCTGATTTTGAGCCGAGTTAGGATCGGCTTGAATGGGTTTGAACACGGTTCAAAATCAACTTATGGTTTGTTATAAAAGAGCCGGCTCAGATTGCATTATTTAGATCTGTTTCTGGTCAAAAATCAGAACGGGCTGGGTCATTTCGATTAATCAAGCTTAAAATGAATAAATAAATGTAAATTGTACATAAATCCTATCACTTGCATCCTATAATTTTATGGGAAATTTAGAAACATACTCAATACTTACATATTTACATATGTAACACCTAAACTTTAATTTTTACATACGTACCATCTTACATATGTTTGAAAATGTGTATTTGTTAAAAGTTAAAATGGAGATATTTTTTAAGTGATATAAGAGATTTGCGTGGTAAAAATGTAAATAAGTAAAATTCAGTTGTTTGGTATGTAAATACATAGGAATTTGGTGGTACCTATGGAAATGACCCAAATTTCATTTAGTGTTCTAATATATCATATTATATTAGATACATTTTTTTTATAAAATTAAATGATTTGAGCCCATGTCGGCCAATCTAAGCGTGACTAGAAATCAGCTCCAAAAAAATTCGATTCATACCAGGTGGGGTCGGCTACATGAATCATTTTTTATCATGAGACCTACTTGTCTAATCGAGTCAAATTTTCCGAGCCAAGCCAATAAAGCCAAAGCCGATCGAACCACGAGATGGACCAAGGAGGACCGGAGGATACAAGAATGAGTCACTCCGTTAGAAACGAGACAATAAGATATCCAAGTCGATCCAAAGAAAGATTTGGTTCCCTAGCATCTCCAACCATTCCAGAGGCACCAAGAGGTTCGTCATCATGTGTCAAGGATCAACAGTGAGGTTATATCAATCAGCTGACCTATATCGACGAAGCTCAATTGACTGAGTTGATATCATTCAACCAAACAGATCTTACTGGCTCGAAGCCAATTAAGATTATTCGACCAAGCTAGAGAGTAGTCAGCAATAAACCCATACTTGCAAATATGTCGGAAATATCTCAGTGCGAATCCCTTTAAGTAGAGACAAGAATGCGACATCTTCATTTCATACTCTCATCTCTTATAAAAAGAGGAATCATTTCACGAATGAAATGAATATTTATACGTTTGATTACAACGTATTAACTCTTTCAGTCCCTCTTTTTATTCACTCTTTGAGTTTTATTCATTGATAAATCGGAATCAACAATAGAAGACCTTAATTTATGAGCTAATTCACAAAGTGTGAGTTTCCTTATTTTCCTCTCCAATTACCATAGTAATTATAGTCATAAAGTCATTTGATTCTGCCCAAAATTTCATTCAAGACGACCTAATTTGATTTGATTTTTATCTTTCTAATCACCCTCATTTTGATACAAAATTAGCATATCATCTAAAAAATTAATTTTCTTTTGAAACAAAATCGAAGAGTTCACCTGAAAAAATAATTTTTATTTGATTTTCAACCACCCCAAGACAAGAAATAAAAATAAAATTAAAAACAAAAAAGTTAAATTTGAACCCAAAAAAAAAAAAAAAGGAAATTCAAAACCAATCATGCTGATCCCCCCACATCTTCTTTCTGGTGGGTGCCAAATCTCTTTACGCTCGAACCTTCCCACCACGCAGCACAGCTCACTTGTCCTGTACTGTCTCCTCTCTTCTTCTCTGCAACTTTTCCCAATCCCATCTCCTCATCACGCTGCCTCCCAATATCCTTTCTTTCGTTCTCTCTCTCAAAAAATTCGATAGGAAACAAAGACTCATGCTTCGTAGTAACAGCTCTAATGGCGGAAACCCTATCAATAGCGTCAGCATAGTATGGTTCAGAAGAGATCTTAGGGTTGAAGACAACCCAGCTCTTGCAGCTGGGGTAAGAGCTGGAGGCGTGGTGCCTGTCTTCATATGGTCTCCAGAAGAAGAAGGACACTACTACCCCGGTAGGGTTTCAAGGTGGTGGTTAAGCCAAAGCTTGAGGCATCTTGATTCCTCCCTTAGGAGCCTTGGGGCTACTCTCCTCACAAAGAGGTCTTTTGACACCGCCTCCACTCTCCTTCATGTTTTGAACGCTACTGGTGCAACCAGCCTTTTCTTTAATCATCTATATGGACAGTCCGCTTTCCCTCCTATGGAAAGAAAGAAAAAAAAGACAATCTTTAATGATTTCAATTTGTTTCATTCATTGCTCCTCTCTCTCTCTCTTCCTTTTTTGCTGAGCACTTATTTATTTATTTGTTTATGGACATGTGATTCAATGATTTCAAAATTATTTGGATTAAGGCTATCTTGTTATTCAAATTGCAAGGTTCATTCTGTTCAGTTTTTCTTTAGATTCGTCTCCTTTTTACAGTAGCAGCCCAATTTTTAAATCTTCATTGTTCCTGAACTCAAAATAACTAAAAATTTTTACTCTGCTTTAATTCGCTTGTGTTCCACCAATTGATTTATGAATGAAGTGCTTGATTAGCTTTATCTATTTATTGATATTCTGTTCTAAGTCTTTGCAGTTTGATAAAAAGTTCAAGTTTTTTATTTTTTATTTTTTATTCAACAACTATGCTGTTTATAAAAAATATATATATATTTTAGATTCTGCCTACTTTTATGTCTGAACTTTATGTTTGCTAACCGCTTAACTTCAGCTGGAATCAATAACAAACATAGATCTTGTTGCCATTTCTAGAACTACAGTTGCTCTTTGGTTGAGAATACAATCATAAGAGTACTTGGTCTAATTTTTTTTCTATGATAGAAAAGATAGTTTAAAATGAAATTAACATACATACCACACAATTCTTATGTATTTACATATCTAAAACCCAACATTTGATATTTACAATTATAATACTTTGGTGGTTTTTAAAAAGTTAGTAATAGTAGTATTTTTTATTTGATTTTAAATATTTGAATGGTATGCATGTAAATATCACAGTTTAGGGGTTAGATATGTAGATATATAAGAATTGTGTGATATGATATATTGCTATTGAAAAAAAAATTGTATTAGGATATCCTGATATGTCTTTTTGTCTGATCAATGTGGGAAGGTATATACTCAAAGTAGATCATATATAAACAAAAAGAATGAAATCTAACCAGAGAACAACTTTTAAGCATTTAGTTTCTTCTATTTCTATTTAGAGGTCTTCTAATTATGATAATCTATTGTGTTTTTCTCGGTTCTTTTTAGCATATGAAGTTATCAGCTTGTCTATTTATGTTTTGTTGTATATCCCTTCCTATTGAATTCCTCTCCTCTTCGAATCATTTATATGATTCAGGAAGGAGATTTGTTCGAATAAGGGAATCGTACGATGATACATAAATAGACAGACTTGAGAGTCCAAAGTACGAAACAATCACAGTCTCTTTTTTGAGACGGGACACTATCAACTTATTTTAATACAAGTTGTTTTATCTCACAGACCCTTTGTCTCTTGCGAGGGATCATCACATCAAAGATCTTCTAATTGCTCAAGGTTTCGCAGTTCATTCTTTCAATGCAGATTTGCTTTACGAACCATGGGAAGTTATGGATGAGAACGGTCGCCCATTTTCAACTTTTGCTCCATTTTGGAATAGATGTCTTAGCATGCCTTATGATCCTGCGGCCCCTCTTTTGCCACCAAAAAGGATTACATCAGGTTTGTTCCTGGGCAATAAATGACTTCATTGGCTCTATTAAGTTCATTTTTTCAAGATCATTTGACTGAGAATTTGTATTTTCCATTTGGATTTAATTATTCCTATGTAGTTTTTTTGAATAAGCTGTGCCTTCATGTTATGTTTTGTGGATCACTAGTGTTGGATGATTTGACAGCCATATTCAACTCAATATCTTAAGTCAAAAGGTTGCGGGAGCATAACTAGCTTATCAACATGCTCAACCTCTTGCAAGCAACTGACGTGAAATTGAATCCAATGAGTAAACACTTTGATGCACTAGCAAACCACTCATTCACCAAATACTTTGTAATGTTAGTTATCTTCTTGAGTTGCATGATTTTCTTATACATCATATTTCATACAACAAAGGCAAAACAAAGAGCTCGCACTAATATGGGTGCCAACCTTTGAGTTATGTGAGCATCCTCAATAATGGGACCAAAGTTGAGCAAAAAATACCAGTGGTCAAGCCCATTCTTAGCTAAAATGATTAAGCTTATGAAGGAAGGTTAACAACTTTATATTTCTATGCGAATATATATTTTAAATTTCTAATGTAAGATTAAGGTAAAGTTTCATATGTTTTAACAATTTCTTTCACATATCGATCGTTACTTCTTAAAGAAAATTGATGTAACACAAAAGGCTTGATCTTTTCCAACGTCAAAGTGGTACATCAAAATTGAAATGAGCATCATCATCATAGTTGCAAATCTCAAACAAGGCTTCTTTGGCTAGCTTCTTCCCCCAAGTCTAAAATTTAAGTGCTCCAAGTTCATTCCAAAGATGCCTTCGTCGGCTACTCCAAACAAAGATAAGAATGTTTGAAGATTGAGACCATTCTCTTTCCTTTTTTGTTTGTCCAAAATTTTCATTATGCATCTTTCTTTCATTTCATGTTATTTTCAGCATGCATCATGTATCATGCATTTATCCATTCCAACAATCCATGTTGAGTTGTAAGCGACAAAGTGAAAATTGGCCAATATAGGATTGGAACCCCGCGCACCATTCGATGCTTGATATGTAAGTTTGTTTGAAATTATTGTTGGATGAAATCAAATTGTTTGATTGAGAGCAAATTCTTAGTGAAGCTTGTGTGTGATCTCTAATCTCTTGGAGAAGCTTGGCGATCAATCTAAACTCTTGTGCTTTGGAGATTCAAGAGTTTTATCGTTAGATTTGTTTAAGATGATCCTTCCTTTCTGCCACACTTAAACTCTCGGCCCCTCTCAAGAGAACCATAGCTTAGCCACCACCTCAATCCCTTCTACAAGCCAGGCATACAAGTTTTACAATGCTACTGCACCACCCTATAACCAATCACCTATCCTAAGGGTGTTTCAGGATGAGCATGCTTAACTTTAGAGTTTCTAACAAAGCACTTATTGTTACACCAAAAGATGGTTTTACATTTAAGAAATCAGCTTAACTGTGGAGTTTCGGACAAAGCACCATGCTTCATCCTAAGGGATCTCACACTATTGGGCTTAGCTGGCTTGTTTTGATATATTTGAGTATAAGAAGCTTGATTAGGAGAGAAGGGGTTAGATATAACTTATATTCAAATTTATATTCATTTGACCTCTTTTCTGTCGAAGTTTACGGAAACTATCTTGTTGAACTTTGTAGCTATTCAGATGGAGATTGATCTCTACAGGCTTATATATACTCTTTCCTGTTTTATTTTTGCCTGAGATTACATTATATATTTGCTGGAGTTGATTATAATCTTCTTTTATTTTCTTCAGGGCTGTTGATTTAATTCATAAGATTTTTATGTAAATATTTGCACTTCCAACATTGTTCTTAAATTTAAAGAACTAGGATTCTGATGAACTTATAAAAATCAATAATTTTTTTAGGAAAATTTACATGCATACCACTCAATTCTTATGCATTTACATGTCCAACACCTAGGCTTCAATTTTTACTTGTATGACACCTTACATGTGCACGAAAAGGTGTATTTCGCTTTTTTTCAAGTTAAAATAGTGGTATTTTGATGTGATATGGAAAGAGTTGGGTGGTATAACCGTAAAAAGCAAGGTTTTGTTTGATATGTAAATACATAAGAATTAGGTGTTATGTATGTAAATATCCCTTTTTTTTTAATATCCAAAGAATGCTAGCTTTTTTATTTGAAACTGCAAGCCAAATCAATTCTGTGACTTAAGAGCTTTGCACCTTGTTTTAATTTTTTGTATTTTGTTCATACAAAAATGCTCCACATGCTGTTTTTTTTTTTCAGTTGACTAGGTAAGTCAAAGGCATAAGGCTAGCTGGAATTCTAGCCTATCGCAGTCTTTTTTTAAGCTTGCATCTATTCTTAAGCAAATGGAATCAAAACTTAAGTTTGCATCATTTAGGTAAGTCAAAGGCATAAGGTAGTAGTCAATCTAAATAATTTTTATATTTATCTCAAAAAATAATATACCATCTATTATTTCGATCAATGCTTGATTAATCATATAAATCTGAAATTATCAAAATTTTCCCTTGTGATTTCTTCCCTATTTGTCAAAACTTTCCTTTCTTAGACATAAATATCTCTGCTATGTCTGTTACTGCAAACCACAGTTGTTACAGAAAGGTCGAATCCAAGCTTTCCATTGTTGTTACAACAATAAATGTAATTGAGTGAAGCTCCTTCTTCCATAGGTGATATTTCAAGGTGCCCCTCAGACAATTTAGTATTTGAGGATGAATCCGAGAGGGGAAGCAATGCTCTTCTTGCAAGAGCTTGGTCTCCAGGATGGCAGAATGCTGATAAGGCCCTCAGTTCATTCATCAACGGGCCACTGATTTACTACTCAAGGAACCGAAAAAAGGCAGATGGTACAACCACCTCTCTCCTCTCCCCCCATCTACATTTTGGAGAATTGAGTATTCGTAAAGTCTTTCATCTCGTCCGAATCAAACAGCTCGTGTGGGCTAACGAGGGGAACGAAGCAGGAGAAGAGAGCGTCAACTTGTTTTTCAAGTCCATCGGCTTCCGGGAGTACTCAAGATACTTGAGTTTCAACTTCCCCTGCAGCCATGAAAGACCTCTACTTTCTCACCTCAGGTTCTTCCCTTGGGTTGTTGATGAGGGCTACTTCAAAGCTTGGAGACAGGGAAGGACTGGCTATCCCCTCGTGGATGCTGGAATGAGAGAACTTTGGGCCACTGGTTGGCTGCATAACTGTATCCGTGTGGTTGTATCCAGTTTCTTTGTAAAAGTTTTGCAGCTTCCATGGAGGTGGGGGATGAAGTACTTTTGGGATACACTTCTGGATGCTGATCTTGAAAGTGATGCCTTGGGTTGGCAGTATATATCTGGAACTCTTCCGGATGGTCGGGAGTTGGATCGCATCGATAACCCTCGGGTATATTTATCAGTTTTAGTTGAAATTTCTCTTTATTTTCCTTTATGACATTGTTTAAGTTGTTTATGGTGTTTTTTGGTGTCATGATAGAGTTTTGTTTCATGGTGTTGAACTTGATTTGTTAATGAAAGTCATATCTCACGCCTAAACTTTCATATTTACATATACAGTACCTTGCTGCTTTAAACCTATGCATGAAAAGGTGGATTTCACTTTGAAAAGTTGTGATTATGCTATTTTTGATGTGGTTTGAGTGCTATGTATGTAAATGCCCCTTCTTTTTTTTTTATCAGAGATGTTTTGGACTTTATTTATGATTGATATCCTTTTTTTTTTTTAATTTTCATTGAGCTTTTAACTGTTTTAAAATCTAAAACCAATGGAAGTTATTATAATGGCACACTAATGCATGTAGCTTTATGTACTATTCTATAAAAGTGTTCAATCTTCTGGCTAAAACTTCCGTTACTCTTCTTTTTCTAACTGATTCTACTTACAAAGTTTGAAGGCTACAAGTTCGACCCGGATGGCGAATATGTTCGACGCTGGCTTCCCGAACTCTCGAGGCTACCGACCGATTGGATACACCACCCGTGGGATGCACCTGAATCTTTACTCCAAGCGGCAGGCATTGAGCTCGGTTCCAACTACCCTTTTCCAGTTATAGAAATTTCTACAGCTAAACGAAGATTAGAGGAGGCTCTTACAGAGATGTGGCAGATCGAAGCCGCTTCGAGAGCTGCCATGGAGAATGGGATGGAAGAGGGCCTTGGCGATTCCATGGATTCGCAATATATTGAATATCCTCTTGAAAGGAATATGGAAGCCGAACTTGAGCATACTGGGACGAATAATATTCAAACCACAACCAGGAGGTACCTGGATCAGATGGTGCCCAGCATGACTTCTTCATTACTCAGAATTGAGGAGGAAGAAATCTCTGTAGATATAGGTGACAGTGTGGAAGATAGCAGGGCTGAAGTACCGTTAAATGCGAGTTTTGAAGCCCAGACTCATGGAGTTACAGATACAAATAGTACAATTCTACACCTCAGTCCTTCAAGGGTCGAGTTCTCGGAGGAGTCGTTGAGTAGTTACACAGAAAGGGGTCTGGTTCCTGTGTGGTCTCCTTCATCAGATTCAGTCCAATCGGAGCATTTTGTCACCCATGAAACTGGTGTTAGAAGTCGTGTTTATTTACAGAGGCATCCCCAGACGCATCAGATTACGAATTGAGACCGCTTTCTCCGCCGGTGTGAGTTTAATGAAATTTTCCTTACCTATCGTTATTTAGTTTTCTTATGATTAAGAGGTTGTTCGGATGGATGCAAAAGGAGTGTCAGGTGTTTGGTTTGAGGAAAATAGAATGTACAGTAAAAGTTTGAAGTGTTTCGAATTGACATATTAGTTCATTTTCAATGCATTCAGAATTCATCTGATTTTGGGTGAATTCGAAATATACCACAAGAGTGATGTTTTTCGGGTACCGACGCCCTCCAATATCCTCTGGCTCCCACCACCTACTGCCTTTATTTTACATTACTTTCATTTTTTCTTCGAACCAGACACAAAAGTTAACAAATGCATTTGTTTACATAGAGTCACATAACTCAAAAATATTTCAATTACACCGAATTCCTTTTACAATGTATAACTGTATTGTTTTTTCTATAAAACAAACAGCTAGCAGTCCTCATAATGAGCTTCTTTATTTTACTTGAGCAATTTTTCTTCTTTTGCTCTCTATTGCTTTCTTGTATTGATATTTACTCTATATAAGGTATTGCTGACAATAAAAAATTTCATCTAGCAGTTGGGAGGTGGAGAACACAGTACAGCCAAATGCTATCGGTTAGATTCTTATAATGGAAATCAGGTGTAAAAAATCCATCTTTTTGTTCCTCTCACTTTGCAGAGAATCAGATTCTGTAGAATATCGATGTACCACAAAGTTGCTGTATAGATGAATCTACCAGTGCTGTGCTATTAATCAGGTATCTTTAGTTTTATATGTGAGAAAAAATGTATCAAATTTTTATTTTGAAGCATCGTGTACCATAAAGTTGTGTAAATAAGCCTATCAGTGGTGTGTTATCATCAGATAATCTTGAGTTTGAGTGTTTGGTAAAACATCCAAATATTTTGCGGGAGCTTTATGCATAAAGTTTTTCTATAATAAGACTTGGAATTATGTCTTGTTTATCAGGTAATTTTAAGTTTACTGATCGCTTAGAAAAATATCAAGCTTTTATTTGTTAGCATCTTTCTTCACTCTACTTATTATAGTTTTGAGTAATGGTTAATAGTTTTCTCAGTTAACCACAGATTATATAACAAGCTGTAGGATTTAGTTAAATGTTTTTAATAGTCCTGTTTGAAATGATGCTAAGCCAATTAGATGCATATTCAATGATTAAGAGAATATTTATAAATAAAAAACTTAAATTTCCAATATGAAGGTTGCATGCTAGCATGAGATGAAAGAGATTAGTTTTGACTATATGTTGATATTATCTTTAAGAGTACCTATTATACTCCTGTGTGTGTTGAGGCTGTGAGATGAATGATGCCTTTGTTAAGTAGGGATATATAAAGGCTTATTACTTACTATTATTATGATATTTGACATTATTAAACGTCGACCAAATCATCTAAGACGACTCTCTCTAATCTTGTCTGCCAGTAGAGCTACACCAACCCTTTCATGAATAGATTTGTTTCATATTTTCTCTCTAATTGTCAAGCCACTCATCCACCTAAGCATTGTCATCTCAATAACACTTGACTTTGTTTTATACTTCTATTTTAAAGGCCAATATTCTGCACCACGAAACATTGCAGGTCTCACTGCTATCTTGTAAACTACTTTTTTATCATACAATAGACCCGATGCATTCCTCTGCTTCAACCAACCAACTTTAATAAGTCTTTCAATAGATAGTCGAAAATTAATTTAGTATAAAAATAGAATAATCGGCTGTTCCAGATTTAGGCTTATATTTTTTTATTTTAAATTTATTTTGATCATTAGCATATCATATCTAATATTAATCCGACTTTAATTTACTCTATCAATCCTTCATGGGAAGTTCTGAAGCAGTCCACCTTCTGGATGGCAAATACTTACTGGCAAATACTTCCTAATTTACAAGTTGCAATATGCTTACTGGCAAATACTTTGAAGTAAATAAGTTTTAGAGTTATTGATTTTTTTTAATTGCAGTTTTAGAGTTATGAACGATAAATCTGCAAATATTTTGAATCTCAGCATAGAAGACGTTTCCTCTCTGACTGCAATTTTTTTTTCTTATTTAATTTAAATTGCTAGACAATTTTCTTATTCTACAAAGCAACAATCATGAAAGTATTAAATTCTTATTTACTTACAAGACATAACAGGAATTGTCTTCGTATTTGAAACTATACTTAATTAGAGCTTCCTTGAGAAAATAAAAACAAAAATAAATAAAAGAGAGATCAATGGCAAAGCAGGAAGGTGATTCTTCGTAATTCATATTTACTGATAATAAAAATAAAAAATAAACTGATTTAACTCTTGTGATTTCTCTCATCAAATTTTTACATCAAAAAATGTGTTGTCTATCTGTTTTGTATTATTTCTCTGATTATAAGTGAATTATTTTTTTGTGGTCAAGCCGATCAAAATCTCTCTACCAATATAGCTTGTTGCAATATAATTGCATACCCCTATGAATGTACATATGCATGAAAAAAAATGTATCTCACATTTTTAAAAATTCAAATGGTTGTATTTTGCACATGAAATTGGCAAGTGTATGATGAAAGACGATGAACATCGACACTAACCAAGGCGAAGATGGTGGACTAATCCTCAATAACTTTTGCAAATATATAGAAAGAATGTGACATCATCCCCAGCACAACATAGTGTGGCACATAAAGATGTAGATTTAATAAAATTATTATTGATTAAAAGCAAAGTGCAAAAAAGTTACTAAAGATCCCAAAAAATGGTAAAATAAATTAAAAAAAATCATTAGTTTAGGAGTTCAATTCCCATACAATCTCCAGATTGGGTATGAAAAAATTTCAATATATGAAACAGGTTCATAACAGAATCTTGCAACTGCAGGACTTCGGGTGGATCTCATACATGATTCTACTAGATGTAAAGGTAAGCGGGACACGGTAAATTTTCCCCAATTAAGAAAGGCAAAAAAGACAAAAAAACGAACGAGCCATGTAATCAATCTTTCACTCACATCTAATGGAGCAGTTGCCATAAATGGATTTAATCACTCAACTTTGAGGATAATCTTCATAAATTCATAAACAAAGTAACTGATGGCAGCAGAGGGTAAAACCTGAAAAAAATGGAGTTAAATTAGAAAATAATTTGAATAAAAAAAATGCATGCTTTTTTTTTCGAGAAAAATAGATGGATGATTGAGTAGAAAACTAAAATGAGGGACAATAATATTGTGTGTGCGCGAACGCATGTGTGAAAGAGAGAATACATATTGCTATTATTGGTTCGCTTCGAGTATGTTGTAAATTTGCAAGTTACGTTTGTAATTAGCTAAAAGTTGGTTAGTAATGTGTGCCCATGATTAGTATCGAAATCACTCTTGTAATTAGTGTTTATAAGGATGAGGATGAGGATGAGGCGGTGTTTGGCTGCAACCTTACATTGAATATTATTTATCAAATCCAGTAAATGTGAAACTTTGTGCAACGGATATGAGCTCCCGAGTGATGGTGCAGGAAATTCTTAAATCTGCCTCTCAATTGGATTTAGTACATCCGGATTTACGTTATAAAAGATAGGGAACGGATGAAGAAAAAATAGGTATATCCGGATTTACGTCATAAAAGATAGGGAACGGATGAAGAAAAAATAGAATGCAAAAAAATTGGACATAAGAAGCGTTGGATTTAATTTTCATTTTATTTATGTTTGGTTGAATTTATGCTAAATCCATAGTTAAATCCTATTTAAACTATGCTACCAAACACTTCATAAGGATAGTTACTTAGTGACAAAGGTTTATATTCTAAAAATACTCATAGTGAGGGATGATGCAACAACAACAATAACAACAACAAGTCTTTATCCTACTAAGTATGGTTGGCTAAATGAATCATTTTTCTCCATTGCATCCTATTGAGTGTCATATTTTCATTTAATTCTAATAAATTGAGATCATTTTTTTATAAAATATACCCAAATCTTTCTAGGTCTATCTCTGCATTTCTTAACATAAGTCAAATTTAAAACATCTACTCTCCTAACCGAATCATGAAATGGGTCAACGTTTAATACGACCAAACCATTTAAAACGAATCTCTATTTTTTGTTTGCGACTGGAGCTACACTAACCATATCACAGATATAATCATTTCGCATTTTGTCTCTAAGTGTAAAGACAAGCATCCACCTAAGCATTCTCATCTCGACAACACTTAACTTAGTTTTATGCTTCTCTTTTAAAGGCAAGATTAAGCGCCATAAAGTATTGCACGCCTCACTACCATCTTATAAAATTTTCCTTTCAGTTTAAGCGGTACTTTTCTATCATACAATAGGCTTGAAGCATTCCTTCACTTCAACCAACCAACTTGAATTCTACTAATAACATCCCCATCAATATCACCATCACTTTGAACAATAGACCTGAGATATCTAAAATGTTCACACATTTTAATACTTTGATCACCTATAGCAACAACTCAGTCACTATAGATACTACTACTAATTCAGTTTTAGTTCTACTCAAATGAAGGCCTTTAGACTTCAAAGTAGACCTCCGTAATTCAAGTTTTTCCTAAGTTTTTTATCTAGTCTTATCCACAAGAGGAATATGATCAGTGAAAAGCATATACCAAGGTAGATCCTCCTGTAAATTTTCATTAAGAGCATCCATAACTAAAGCAAAAAGATATGGGCTTAAAGTCACTCCGTGATGTAATCCAACTGAAATAGGAAAATATTTGGCCAATCCTCATGTTCAAACACAAGTAAACACTCCAGTATACATGTCTTTACTCCAGTATACATGAACACTCCAGTATACATGTCTTTAATGACTTGAATATAAATCATATCAACACCTTTCTTCTCTAGAACTCTCCAAAGGATATCTCTTGGAAGCTTATTGTCAATTTTTTTCTAAATTAACAAAAATCATATGTTTATCCTCCTTATTCTCTCTGTGCTTCTCTATCAAACCTCTCCATAAAAGTATAGGTTCCATAGTAGATCTGCCTAACATAAATCCAAACTAATTATGAGAAATCTTTGTAATATGTCTTAACCTATATTCAATTACCCTCTCTTATAATTTTAAAGTATGAAACTTCAACTTAATTCCTCTATATTTTGCACACTCTTGTGCATCCCCTTTATTCTTAAAAATGGGGCCAAAATACTCTTCACCCACTCCTCAGACATCTTTTTAGTTAAAATAATATTAAAGAGTTTAGTAAGCCAAGAAACTCCCAAATCTCCTAAATATATCCACACTTCAATTGAGATATCATCAAATCCTACAGACTTTACACACTTGGTTTCTTTAAAGCCTCCTCAACTTCTCTTTTATTAATGTGGCGGTAAAAATTAAACATTTTATTATTAATAACGATATTAAGATACTAAGGTCGATCGTATTCTCAGAAACTTCATTGAAAAGTTTATCAAAATAACTCACTCACTTATGTTGAATACTTTTTATAAAAAAAACATTTATCAATTTTTGTCTTTAATACACTTTACTTAAGTTAAATCTTTACTTATATTTTTTCTTTGTTTGACTATTTTATATATATATTTTTCACACTCTTCGGTATTTAATCTATTATATCGATCACTAAAAATAAAATTTTTAACGTCACAAATTGTTCTCTTAGACTCTCTGCAGGTTATTATATTTTTTCTAGTTCTCTAAGCTTTTACAACCGAACTAATTTATCTTTTCCTGCACATTATTATTCCACCATCAACTATTTCTTTTATAGAAAATTTTCTTATTAATTCTCCAAGTACATCTTTTGTCACTTATTTAATAGTTTTTGTTACTTTATCCGACATAGAATTTGCTTCTTCATGAATATCCTGAATCTTGAAATTATGCAGTTTATTCATAAAAATAATTTTACTCATTTATTAGGTACCATCATCTAATTCTATGACAGTGATTCTTAATATTCTTTATTTTATAACTCTTCATCTTAAAATCCAAAACTAATAATCGAAGTTGAGTACTTAAATCCTTAATTGAAATGACCTTACAGTCTTTACATTCTCAAAGATATCTTCTTCTCATAAGAAAATAATCAATTGGTGTTTTATTAAATCAATTCTTATAAGTAAAAATATCTTTTTTTGAATAAAATATTAGCAATAACAAAAACACACGCTAAAAAATAATCTAATATGGCTCTACCTTATTCATTAATCACTCTGAAACCATACTCATCATGAATATTTTTAAAATCTTTTATCACTCTACCGACATGTCCATTTGAATCTCCTCCAATAAAAATTCTTTTTTCAAGAGGTATCATTTGTATTAAATCTCCTAACGCAACCCTCCATTTTTACATCTAGGGCTTGGGACCCGACAATGACGTGATTTTCTCCCTTTTTATCCTTCTTCATTCAGTTTATAATACATGGAGTGATTAAGTAGCTTGAATTGCTCAAAATTAAAATCTAGAATCAAGCCTTCCTCCCTCCATCGCAGATCTCCACATGACAATATTAAGAAAATAAGATGATATTTATAAATAATAGATTTAAGTACAATAGATCTATTACATAGAAGAATAAAGAAAGATGAGAATATGACTACTACAAATAATGTGAGAGAATAGTTGCCTCATAAGAATTATCTAATGAGAAAATATCTTAGAAAATTTTTAAAGATAAGTTTTATACAATCATGGTTAGGTTCAAAGTTGTATGGATTAGAGTATTAAGCACTCAAAAAATCATTTTTTATCTAAGTTAAGCATAGCAAAAATGAGAATGTTAAGAGGGTATGTGTCAACTTTAAGAAGGATAAATCAAAGAATGATTATATTAAAAGAAAGGTACACATTAGGTAATTGGAAATAGATTAAAATGATTTGAATATATACAACATGAGATGTTGACACTCATTAGAGGAATAGATAAAATAAAGAGAAATTTACATACTTAGCACAAAATCTTTATGTATTCACATATCTCACACCTAAACTTTCATATTTACATACATAGCACTTTGATGCTTTGAATCTATGGATGAAAATGAGGATTTCAATTTAAAAGAAAAAAAAATGTGATAGTGATATTTTTGATCTAATACTAGAGATATCAGTGCTATGTGCGTACACATTAAAAAAAATAAAATTAAAGTTACCAGAGTAAACTAGTTGTATCTCCTACTGCATATTTTAAACCTAAAAACTAAGTGGCCGGGGATCACATTCGATTTTTGTTTTTTATTCTTTTAATTTTCATACTTGAAATAAAACATATTTAATATGTTATAACATGTTAAGTTTTTTTATTAAAAACACTCAAAAAAAAATTAGATGTTTTGAATGTTATTGAAAACAAATTAATTTATTTTAAGAACAAAAAATTAAAAAAAATACAAAAAAATGAATTAAATAAATATGTTTTTAAAATTAATTAAAAAATAAAAAATAAAAATGATCCCAAACCCTTAATATACAGGTTCAATGCATGATATTCTTTCGTATTTGGCCGTATGAAGTCACTCAAGTAATATAATTAAATTTGAGAAAGAATCAAAGAATATTGTTTTACCATATAAATAAATATATATATATTGAAAAAGGATGCATTAGAATCAACCAAAACATGAAATATAAAGGAGCATTAAAATGCGTAGCACACAATTCTAATGTATTTTCATATCTCACACCTATACTTTCATATTCACAAACATAGCACTCAAATCATTAATATAACATCAAAAATAGTACTATTACCACTTTTTAAAAGTAAAGCACATATTTTTCACGCATAAGTTCAAAAGGCCGAAGTACTATGTATGTAAATATAAATGTTTCAGTGTGAGATATGTATATACATAAGATTTGCGTGCTACACATGTGAATTTTGATATTACCTGTAACATGCTTGGAATCAAGCCAGCATAAAGTGCTGGAACACCACCTTGCTCAACTATCTTTACACAAGTTGCCAAAGCACTTAATCTAGTTGCTTGGACCTGTAACTGTAGCTGCCTCCTTACAACTTCAAAAGGATATGTAGCAGCCTCAGCACAACAGCCAGAAATAGCCCCATACAGTAAAGTTCTCGTTGGGCCCAATTCGAGCTGATCCAACGCATTCAATTGATCTCCTTGTTGATTCATCAACGCGATTCTCTTCCTTCCTTCAGGCGAATGTAGATAAGCCGACTTCAATATGTCGTACACTCCGTAAAAGACAGCGCCGGATGGTGCCATGCTGATAATGGAAGGCACCAAACCCTTGTATAAGGAGAAGAATCCCTCCATGCGGACCATGTGTTGAAACGTGCCGATAACTCCACCTAATGCCTCACCTCCTGGTGCAACCATCTTTGTTCGGATCTGAATAATTGGAATTCAAATGACCTTAGTCATATCCTTCAAAGAGATTGGAGAGGGAGAGGGAGGGTGAGGAGTAAGATTCTAGGCGTGTAAACGAGTCTAGTCAAGCTAAAAAATCCATAGTTTGAGCTTGATAAATTAATCAAGTTTGAGTTATAGCACAACCTTAAGTCTATGAGTTTGAATCAGCTTGTTTATTATGAAATAGAAAAAAATAATATTAAAATTTTATAATAAAATGACATGATGAGAAGATATGAGATAAATAATAAAAAATCAATTGATTTAAAATGTAAAATATCATTTTCTAAATATTTTTAATAATTTAAAGATAAAATCTTAAATTATAATAAAATGAGTCTATTTATATTAGTATCTTGTTTAAACTGGCTGAATCATGAGCTAATGAATCGAGTCAGGGTTGGTTTGAGCCTAAGCAGTTTATTGAGTTGAGCCTAAGCCAGGTCATGAGTCGGCTTGGCTCAGTTACACCCCTAGGGAGGAATGAGCAAGGGGTATTGGAGAAAGAACGAGATTAAGGGGGCAGAGAGAGAGAGAGAGAGAGAATAAGACAATGGATTAACCATATCTTTAGATATGCATGGTAGACTTAATTTATGATTTCTGGAATTATGAAGTTGATAAAACATAATGTAAATGAGGTAACTAAACCTTAAAAAGTTACCATCTTTTGAACAAGAGACAAGCTACCTGATGTACTAAAGCAGGGGAAAAAAGAAGAGAAGGTATACATTCACATCCTAAATTGCAACAACAAATGTTGAAGATGATGCATACCGTGTCCATTGGAATGCACATTATTGTGGCGGTGATTCCAGCCGCAGCTCCAGCTATAAACCTCTCAAAGTTTGTGGTCTCATAGTTTCCGGAAAGATTAAGTAGTTGTTTTCTGTATGTATCATATGCACAGAAGTTTATTGCTTTAAACGGTGCAGTGCGAAGAATATTGACAAAATTTCCTCTCCAAAAGCCCTTTAAACCTTGTGTGGTGGCGATTTTCTTGATGAGCTCAGGCAGATTGCTCTGTTCACCTCGGACCATGTACTCCAATTTCAACCTCTCGAGTGGAGCCACAAAGGTCCTGAATCCAAAAAATAGTTTCCTTATGTGTTTAAGTCAACAATGAATAAAAATCATTTTTTCAGTAGCATTTTTGGAAAAGAAAGAAATTTATTAGGATGCCAACATAAGAAAAAAACCATTGCCACTTTAATGAGGATGACTCAGATCAAGACTGGTATAATTAGAAATATATGTCAAATACAGTGAGTCCCTGAAATTTCTTTATAGTATTTTAGTTTAATCATCCATACAAAGGATCATAATCATTTAAAGCAAATACAAAAAAAGAAAAAAAGAGATATCTATATATCTATACACACACAGACACGAGAATTTGTTTAGTAATAAAGATTGAAGACAGAAGTCCTGATCAGATAGTGCATCTCCTATCTTGTTCTGGAAGCTTCAGAAGCATATCATGTGATTGATGAATTCACAACTTTACACTAATTGAAGGTGAATCAACTAAACAGTTTGTTCAACACAAATAGAACGCTATGTTCTTTCAGTCAAATGCCTGTTATTAAATGTAGAAAATTGTAATTTAAATTTATGAAAGAAATTAATTTTCTTAGGTGTCGAACTCAAAACTAAGAAAAGGAACACCAAAAATTTCTTGAGTGTCGATCTCAACCCTAAAACCAGATTATGTTTTCTTCCTGATGAATCCAACTCTGTCTGGTGCACCGTGCCAAGGAATGAAATGTTGGACTAAGAGAGATGATCGAGAAAAGAGAGCAATAAGGGGGAGAGAGAGGAGGACTTCCCCGGCCTGGAAGAAAATGGGATGTATCGGGCCTTGTGGACCCTTGTTATTTCATGAAGCTTGATCTTACAAATGTGTGGAGCCAAAAAATGTCATTTTTATATCATAAAACCTTCTTATTTATAGGAGATAAAAGAGGTAAAAAGTATATAAAAATTACATAGTCAACTCTGCTTTAAAGAGAAGAAGCTGAGACCACATTAGTTCCTTTTACCCTGACCGTTAGACAACCTCGAGATTCGTGATGGAATTAATAGATCAGTTGAGAGAACTGGTCGGCCTACTAATGTGAAGTGGCTAGAGGAGAGGCATAGCAGACCGATTGAGGTGAGGTGACCGAAGAAAAGAGCTTAACCAACCGACTGGTGCGAGGTGACCGATTGAAGTATTTATGCCTCCATCGAGGACTTGTTTTGGCCTGACGAGGTCTTAGTATCATTTTATATCTATACATTTTAAGTTTCCTAATTTTTTTGCTCCTTAGTAGCGACAATTGCAATAAAAACAAGGAAATTTATATAATTAAATTATTAATCGTTAATGATATTCCCTGTTATGCACCCTTTGCGCTCTATTTTTATCAACATTTGTTAGGTTTGTCATTTTGAAATTTTTCTGTCAGGAAAAAGGTCGGTCATCGGGGGAAGAGCCGAACATCAGAGAAAGAGTCGGCTGTCAGAAGAAGTCTTAGAATTGTCTGCCCCATAGTAGAATCTTGGAAAAGTTCCCCAGAGAGAAGCCTTAGAGTTGCTTGCCCCGAAGAGGGAGTCTTATGGATGTTCGCCGCAGTGGGGAGTCTTAAGAGTTGTACACCCCTCGTGCAGCTTCTCTATCGAGTATTAATTTTGTGATTTGGTAGCAGGATGATCATTTATGCAACCCTCGCTGAGCTTGTCAATATCGAGTGTCGATACGTCCCATGGGCCTTTGGTGATCGTTAAATACTACTTACGGAACTTGTCGCTGTCGAGTGTTAACTTTTTAATTTGGGCATAAGATGATCGTTTACGCACTCCTCACGGAGCTTGTTATTGGGTGTCGATACGTCTCATAGGCCACTAGCAATTATTAAACACCTCTCGCGAAGATTGTCGTTGTCGGATGTTAACTTTATAATTTGGGCTCAAAACGATCATTTCCGTACCCCTCACGGAGCTTGTCGTTGTCGAGTGTCGATACGTCTTATAAGCCTCTGGCAATCATTAGACACTCATTGCGGAGTTTGTCGCTGTCAAGTGTTAACTTTACAATTTGAGCGCAGGACGATCTTTTATTCCTCGCCGAGCTTGTCTTTGTCAGGTGCCGATACGTTTTATAGGCTGTTGGCGATCGTTAAACACCCCTCGTGGAGCTTGTCGTTGTAGGGTGTTAACTTTATAATTTGGGCGCAAAACGATCGTTTACGCTCTCCTCGCAAAGCTTATAGCTGTCGGGTGTCGATACATTCCATAGGCCCTTATTACCAATCAGAAGATCTTGGTGTCGTCGTTAGTGTTATTATCCGGGTGTAGACAGAAACTGTAGAGTGGCGACCTATAAAAAATGATAGACAGAAACTCCTATCCATTAGTCAATCGTCAGATAACCGAGACCTCGATCAAAAAAAGAAATGAAAGGAGAGCAATAGCAGCTTTGATAAATAGATTTCAAAATAAATTAAAGGATTCAACATAATTGATGAGCTTAAGAAAAAAAAAGATGAGTATGTCTTCCTGCACATTAATAAAGAAAACTTGAAAAACAAAATTCCTCAGTCGAGATTAATTGATAGATGGTATGCATGATTTTCTTGAGCCCGCCAAGTTTCGACTGGAAGATGGTGGTTGATCGGAAGCAACCGGAGCAGCGGTCGTTCGGGAAGTGTTGTCGGTCGATGGGTAGCATTGAATGGTGGGTATGTACATCTGTATAAATTGATAAATTGAATGAAAAACAAGTAAAATCTCCACTTTTTATCTTAGGTTTCGCCAAGTGGTTGGCTTGGACAAAATATAGCCGCAGATTTGATAATTCTGATTTTAGACATCCATGGTTTCAGATAGGGAAGGATTGATCGGTCGTCTCAGATGATCGATAAGTGTGGTAAGGTCAATCAGAGGCAGACCGGTTGGAGGATAATTTGCTGGGGAACAAATTCAGTAGTATAAAATACATATAAGAATTGAGTGATATGTATGAAATTATGAAAATACATAAGAATTGAGCGATATGTATGTAAATCTACCCTCTTCTGAATTCCACAATCATCGAAAGACTGTCGAAATGCATGAACTTGAGTCTGTCGAGTCTTGACTTATATAGGGTCGAAGAGTTTGTAAATCTTTCTTCCTTTGAGAGTGTCAATCGAAAGGGGATGACGGGCTGAGAATTGAAGGTCAGTTGGAGATAACCGGAGCAGCGGTCAACCTAAGAGTGTCGTCGGTTGATGGGTCTTGTTACAGCACTGTTGCATTGAAGGGCCGCACCAAGCGAGGTTTCCGACCACCGGAAAAAATGGTCATCGAGGTTCCCTGCGAGCTTGTTTTATAGTAGGTTTAGGGATACCGAATTGCTCGTTCTTCCTATTCTGCAGTTGTAAAAGTTTTATGAGCTTAGAGAACCGGCTTTGGTTGAGATCGAATACCTTAAGGGTGTTGGTGTTGTTGATTTCCCATGAAATTGATCCATTGAAATTAATAGTGTTCAGATGGAGCCACGGAGCCACAAGAGTTTCGAGCGGTTCAACCATCTCATCGCCACTGGCAGATAGCTTCAACTCTCCCAAGTTCAGTAATCCACAGATCCACGCCATAGCCTCTCTAGTGAGTTGGTTATCGCTGAGGCCAAAGTGGGCGAAATTTTTGCAAGACAAGGGCTCCGACAGTTTTTCGCCAAAGAGACGATTGTCGAAGAGATCAATAAGCAACGCCTTTTCGATCATCCCGAGCATTGAGGTGATTTTTTCGAGCAATTCTATTGCTCCCAAGTTGTATCCTCTTTGGATTCAACAATTTTCATTGGGAATGATTCCTTCCTACATATTATTATAAAATATTAGGTTCTCCAATTCCATCGAAATCCCTCCAGTAAGAAAATTGTCGGTGAGGTCAGAAATCGTAAGCTCTTTGCAACTACCTAGTAGCAACAACTTGCACAACCATGCCTGATCGGCAAGCCGGCGGTGATAAGAGAGAATGCGAGTGAAAGGAGGTGTCTGAAGCCGAATGGCGATCGTCGAATGATGCAGCGAGGTGACGTGGTGCGACATCAAGGAAGCTTTGGAGATGAGGCGGTTGGTTCGGTGAGGTGAAGTAGTCGGGGAGTAGTCGGCGTGGTGGGAATATTTCGTGAGGTAGACGTCGGTGGGATGAATTCCAAGTGTTTGTATAGCAACCGAGAGGTGGTGGGCGAAGGAATCTGGTGCGGGTTAAATTTCGAGCGGGCAGTTGGGAGGGATGTTCGACGTGGTGAGGCAACCGAGAGGTGGAGACCATCGAGACGGACAACCTCACCGCGAATGACTGAATAAAACTTGAGAAGGAAATCCTTTAATCAAATTTTGGCCTGTGAGGGTTTCTAATGAGAGAATGACTTGTCTATCGTCTGCGTGAGGTTATTAACTAAAGAGGGCTTCGGTCTTTTTCACGAATGGGAGGAAGCCCTTGCCATCTTTGGCTACTGTTAGTTTGGAGTGATAGTTTTGAATGGGAGAAAGGTGAGTGGGAAGATGGGTTACTGATAAGATGCATATTGAGAGAAGGAGAGGGATGTGAATGCCAGAGTTTCAGTTCTCTCTGGCTTTTTTCTTTAATCGTGTTGTGCAAGTTCCCCTTATGTATTTTTATTTTGCCAGGAGTGTCTCTCTGAGGAGTTTCTCCCCAGTATTACTCATTTTCTCGTTGACGGCACGATCATCACCACACATTTTAGGATGTTGAATACAAATCAGTCCGGTGGACCATGCCCGAGGAATGAAGCGTTGGATCGAGTAGAGATGATTGAGAGAATGAGAGAAATGAGGGAGAGATAGAGGATGACTTTCCCCGTCGTGGGAGAAAATGGGGTGTTATTGGGCTCGTGCACCAATATTATTTCATGAAATTTGATCTTACAAGTGTGGGGGAGCCAAAAAGATTCCCTTTTACATCATAAAATCCTCATATTTATAGAAGATATGAGGGGTAAAAAGTATATAAAAATTACATATTCAATTTTGCTTTAAAGAGAAGAAACATAGGGCACTTTAATCCCTTTTACCTTGACCATTGGTTAGTCTCGAGATTCGTGATGAAATTAATTGATCAGTTGAGGGAACTAGCTGACCAACTGACGTGAAGTGGCTAGGGAATAGATCTAGCCGGCCGATTGACGTGAGGTGGCCAAAGGTAAGAGCCTAGCTGACCGACTGATGCGAGGCGGCCAACTGAAGTATTTTTGCCTCCGGCAAGGACTAGTTTTGGCTTGGCGAGGTTTTAGCATCATTTTCTATCTATACACTTCAATTGCAAGCATTTGAGAAGAGATTGACCTATTTATATAACCAGATATACTAGCATAGCATTTGATTACTGAAAATCCAGAATTCTGATGCTCCAAAACGAACAGAAAACCAACAACAGCAACCAAAATGTAAGAGTATTTGTCACTCACATTGGGCTATAGTTCGTACAAAGAAGCATCCACGCATGAATTAATTAATAAAACTAGAACTCAACTCCAAAAGGGTCACCGAGAAAGAATATTGTTTCAAGCAAGACAAAACTAACAGCACAAATTACAGCAAGAAACGGATCCAGGTTCTAATTTTGGACAAGATTATGGAAGAATTTGGTACCTGGACACCATGGCAGCAACAGCTCCAGCCCACAGATGCTTACTAGTATTAATAGCACCAGCTCCAGCACCACGAACTCTAACCTTCCTGTCCTCCACCACCAAAATAGCCTCCTCCTCGTCCTTCATCTCCTCCTCAGAGCTCTTCTCCCCATTCTTCTCCAGAAACCCCACAGACTCCCGAACAAATCGCTCATCCCCCTTCACCGACAAACTCGCAGACAAGAACCCACGCATTCTAACCAGCGACACCCCACAAAAAGAAGCCCTTTTGGGTGTCGAAACGGATGTTACAAAGGTCCCCGGAACGAGAGGGTCGAGGAACAACCCGCCGGCGGCGAACTCGCACGACTCTCGAAGCAGATCCTCTCCAACAACCTGGAATCGAACGGGTAAGGAATCGCGGAACCATAGCTCGATTCCGCGCATCGCTTCGCCTGAGGGCTACAAGAGGGAGAGGAGCGTATTTCTAAAGTTAGGGTTTTGGGGGACCGGCATTGGAGAATCTTCAGAAAGAAGAAGGAATGGAATAAAAAATTTCTTTTTGATGGGGGATTGAAGCATGTTGGCGAAGACAATGATGGTGGCGAGGATTATGCTTCAGCTCCATGCAACTAGGGCTTACATGTTGGAGCATTTCAGATTTGCTCCCTCTTTGGTTTCGTGAGCCGATTCTTCGCCGGCAATTTGGACTTTGTCTTCGGGGTGACGACGGAGGATTCCGATGACAGCAATTAAGGAAAATCTCAGATGGTTAGGTAGTATAGCATATGGGCTTCGCGATTATTAAATTTGATATCAGAATTAATGTGAGCTATATTTTAAAGTAACAAAATTTAATTAACTAAATATTTATTTTATTTTTAATTGATTTAATTTTCTATAATATCATACTAGTCCTAATTGAATTAGCATATTTTGAGCTTTTATCTTTTGAGATTTTGACCATAGCTTTTAAAATTGTTATCATCTAAATTAATTGAAAACATGGTGAAGTATTGAATCCAAATTTATTCTTGAATCACACCTCGAGGAAAAAAGATTAAGAGAAGAGAGAGACACACACACACAGAAAGAAAAGATGAGTGAATAGTAATGAAAAGTAAAATGTCATTTATTAACCATTTCTCATAAAATGAACTATATTTATATGGAAGAGAATACAATGTATTGATATTACATTTATGTCTTTAGATTTTATGAGAATTGTATATAATATTTTGTATATTTGACATATATGAGTGTATTGCTGAGCTGCTCTGTGACTCGATCGATGGGCTAGTATGATTTCGACTTGATGAGGTCGGCTAGGCTTAGCCATTGTACCAGTCAGTTGTGTTTGATTAACTTTGGGCCGACAAGATTGACTCGGTTGACTGCACTTTACCGATTGGTTGACCTAGTTTGGTTGTCAACTCTCGATCTTTGTACAATGAGCTCTTGTTGGCAGATTTTATCAATCGGTTGATTTTGGATGGAGCTGGGAGAATCATATTCCTTTGACTGAATTTGTTTATAATAATAGATTAAAGTCAATTAGAAGGCATTATATGGTAGAAAGTGCAAGGCATTATATGGTAGAAAGTGCAGGATATCTTTATCTTAGACAGAGGTGGGTGAAAGAAGATTGATGGGTTCTGAGTTGGTAGATGATGCCATTGAAAAGTTCATACTAATACGAGATGGATTGATAACAACACAAGATAGGCAGAGGAAATATTATGACTCAAAGCATTGAAATGTTGAATTTTAGGTGAGAGATTTTGTGTTTTTGAATGTCAGTCCCATGAAATTGATAAGTAGGTTGGTAGAGTAGGAAAGATGAGTTCGAGATTTCTTGGCTCTTTTGAGGTGATTGGTAAGGTTGGTAATTGTGCTTATCAATTATTACTACATGATCATACGTCAGACGTGCATGATGTGTTCCATGCATTAGTTTTAAGAAAATGAAATTTGAGGTTGAACACAGAGTTCATGAAGATGAGATTGAGATATAGCATAACTTGACCCATAGAGAGGAACCTGAGCGTATTTTAGCCTCTGATATGAGACAATTATGGAGCAAATAGATTCCTATGATTAAAGTTCGGTGGAAGCATCGATAAAAAAAGGGAAGCAACTTGTGAAAAAGAGGCTTATAAGAGACAATTTTATATATTTGTTTAATAGTTAAGTATTTTGAATGTTGAGGATGATATTTTTTTGGAGGAGAGAATGTAACGACTGTCACTGCAGTATACCAGTATATTTGTTGAGATTTGATTTTGTGATACAGTAAGACTTCCATGTTTATTTTTTGTTATTGAAGTTTTTGATATTTAATTTAGTTGTCTATTTTAGTAATTTTGTTTCATGCCTTATTTAATAAAATACTTTATTAGATTGTAGAGCAAACCTGATTATATATTAAACATATTTTAACTTATTTTTATAGGCATCATACATAAATAAGAGAAAGAAATGTTTCTCGTAGGATTTGTCTTCCTTAAGAATTTGGTATATCCTTAAACAATGGGGTTTTTTGGAACCTTCTGGTGTCTAATTTATAAATTGTTTTCAAGATCGTGTTCTGTACATATTTTTCTAGTTATTGACTATTTTTATATAATTTTATGAGTTGTATATTCAAGATGTGAATAGATTTTTATATAGTTTATATTTAATAATATAACATATTCTTAAATTACTTTTATATCCTTTTTTTCTTAAAAAAAAGCTTCATAAATATCTAGTTCCACATAAGGAATTCTTTTCATGCTATTTTCAGTTCCCAGAACAACGAAAATTCAGGGGGTGTGGAATGGGAGGATTTTTGTGAGAGAAAGTTAGATTTGGAGGACGTAGATCCAACATTGTCCATCAAACCAGTTGAGGAAATTGTAGAGCACTAGGTAGGCTATTGTTAACCTACTTCAGATTTCAATTTTGTTGATTTTTTATGAAGTCTTGGATTCTTATTTGTCAAAATATTGTACAAACTCAGATATACAGAGATTCACATGTATTTCATTGCATAACTTTTTATATGTTGTAGATTAGATTGTGTTGGACATATTGACATAGAAATATTTATTTTTTGATTGGTATTTTGTGTTGTACAATATTTTATATATTTAGACACGTGCATCAAACCTGATAGAAATACTTCAAGTAATATTCTGGACATTTATATAAGTGGTTTTGCAAACTTTATTTTTCGATATGTGTTGATTTTTTGCCTCCGTAATTATATTATTACTTTGTCTTTGTTTGGATATACCACTGTCAATATCACGTTGCGAAATTTTATATATCAAAATTGTTATAATTTAAATGCTTTTGTATCATAAGTATATACAATGATAAAAATTGAGAAGTTGCACATGGTTGTGATTGGGCGGTTGTATGTCATGTGATATATGCCAACAACAGTTATAATTTTTTGTATTGCCACTATGATGGATATTATAGGTTATATTTTTGTATGTACGATTAATTTATAGCGAATACATGTTTATTTTTTTCTTATATTGAAAGCTACTGTAGATTTTGAGTGGCTTACTAAGTTGTGGTTGCTCACCCCTGCTTTACACACATGTGCTATTTTAGGGAAGGGTAAGACTTAGGCAGACTAGAGACTTTTGCATTACTTGTGAGAGCCTCGTTTTAGATATGTCAGTATAGTAAATCTTTATTTGACAATCATGATGATATTTCATTTTTTTTATGATAGAGAGATGAAACCATGATTCTTGTATTTATTCATTTTGTTGTAAATATATATGATCTGAATGAATCTTGGGTATATTCATTTTACAAAACTTGATGATATTAGTGGCTCTGTATGTGAAACTTGAAAAAAAAATAGTAGATTCCTTCTAAATAGATCTTGGGTAAAAATTTATTGGTCATGACCTTGACACGAGATTACCCACCTCAATATTACAGGATAAATCGAGTTGGTTTGTGATAGAAATTTAACTAAAAATCATTAATACATCTAATTTCAGCAAATTCACAGTCAATTTGACATGTTGGATGAAACAAACACAATGCCATAAAAATTAGTCCAATCAAAGTTAAATCAAGCCTATATTGAGTTGTTAAACCATTTTTGTAAGATCTAACAAGCTTATAGTCTAGTACTTGAATTTCACGACAGGGTGAATCCAACGAACCCAACATCACTCAATTCATCACATCCTTAAGACAGACAAATATCTATAAACAGTTGTCCTATCAAGAGAAACTCTTCATACTGTTTAATATCGTAGTCCAAACTATTAAATTTTTTGCTTGGAGGCATCTCATAGACTCTATAGGTAGAGCCCTATCCATTTCATGAATACAAGGGGTGAGATCTTGAACTTGAGAAAGACCAAAGCTTGGAAGAGGCATTAATGAACAGTGTCATACACTAAAGATCTAGTGAATGTCGCTTGCTCCTACAATTGCCGACCATTAACGACCACTACTCCTCGGGTTGTTGACCACCATTGGCACCACTGCTCGTCGTAATTGAACACCTTGCATAATCATAACGTGTGCCTCATAATCCCAACGCACGTTGCAGACTTATGAAGCACTTGATGGAGTTGTGCATCGCCTCGAGGGTGGTATTACGATGCACCCAATGACAGTGTAACATTACAACCCAAATATGGTGCAACAATGCATTGATATACTTTAAAGTTAATGTAACGACACGCCCCAAAGTTGGTGCAATAATGCATCTTGAAGAAGTGCAATGGTGCACCCCAAGTACAGTATAACACTGCACAATAACTACATACAACTTTTGTAATTAGAATATTGTGACTTTCTTTGAACTCCTTAAGTTCTTCACTTACAACTCCCCACCATGCCCCACAACCTACATATATCACCGTAATTGTAACTTCATACTACGATCTTGCGATCAATTGACACTACCATGACTCGTCACTATGGTCTAGTGACCAAGACCTACATGGCTCGCATCACAACTCTCAACTCCCTCCTCTGCGTCATACAGACATTATTGTAGCTCACAATTACGACTACTGTGACCAAATATGACCAAATATGACCTACGTGACACACAATTTTCACAGCTCACAATTACAACCTACGTGACCAATTACAATTGACGTGGATCACAAATTCTATGACTTCCTACTAAAAAAAGTTATATATTATTTTGTTCACGTGGATGCCGCTTTGTTAATCACCTAAATTTTATTTATAATATTTCTACCTATCAAATTATTAGTATCACATAAATAATTTCATTATTTTAAAATTTTAAAATAAAATACATAATTTTACACATAAATAAATGAAAAAAATATAAAAATTAAAGTTTAAGTTAGATATGTAAACACAGTAATTGAGTGGTGTTTTGTAAATCTTCCTATAATATAAACATTAAATATAAATACTTGAAAATTAAAACATAAATGTAATTCATCTTCAAGTGCTTTTGCTAATAGATAAAGGAGCGGACATCCTAACTCCTAAGCCGTTGAATCCATCGTGACCCCACTTTCCTAAACGGACGGCTGATCCCGCATCAAACTTTCAACGTTGTATTATCTCTGTACCAGTCTCACATTCGAGAAAAATTATTTCATACGGGCTTGCGTCCGGTGACCGATCCGGATCATAGATCACCTGATCTACGGTCCCGATGTATTTCGGTGGGTCCCACCGAAATTTTTTTTCTTTTTTTTTTTAAAATGGAAATAATCCTGATGTACGGTCAGGATCGGACACCGCACGCAATAATTCCTCCACATTCGAGAGGAAAGTTTTGGTTGAAAGTACAATTTAATTTCAATAAAATTTAATAATTTTTATAAATTCGAATTGATCAAATTTTAAAGTTGCTAAATTCTAAAAATTACTTGCATGTTAATGATTGAATTTCAATAAATTATGACAATTTTAGAAGCATTTAAAAAAATAAATGAGAATAAATATAAAAAAAATAAATGCTTTGTAAAAAAAACACAAATAAATATCTCCAAATACATAAGAAAAACATTTGTATTAATTAATAATTATTATATAAAATAATGATTAGTAAGCTTTTAATAATTATTTGCTAAATAATAATTTCATATTAATTAATTATTAACGAATAATATAAATTAAGAATTATTTAAAATTTTATTAATTAATTTAAAATTTTAAAATTATTTTTATTCATCATTTCTTTACTAAAAAAATTCATTTAGATTTTTTTATTTATAATTAATTTAATAATATATTAAATATAAAATTTTCAACAATTTATTCACCGCTTCCGAAGCCCTAGCCCACCCCGTTTCGCACAAACTTATCTCCCTCCCCCCACGCGATTTCGCTCAAAACCACCTTTGTGAACGAACTTCACGATACAGTCGCCATTAGAGCTACCTGGTAAGTCAACGACGGGATTGCCGCTTACATAGACCATCGAAACTCCAATCTTTCTCATATTTCCGCTCTGCTCCTCCCAGAAACCTTTGAGGAAGGTAAGCCTGTTCGCGCAGGGCTTTCTTCCTGCTTTCGCGCTGCAATTTCCCCAATTGGATCTCTTCCGTTTCTTCAATCATGTACAACGGAATAGGGCTACAGACACCGAGAGGCTCCGGCACCAATGGTTACATCCAGAGCAACAAGTTTTTTGTTAAACCCAAGTCCGCTAGGGTTGACACAAGCGCCGCCGCCGGACCCGCAAATCCAGAGGGATCCGGAGGTGTACGTAAGCCTAATAAAGATATTCTTGAGCACGATCGGAAGCGTCAGATCCAGCTTCGTATTCTCGTACTTCAGGACACCCTAGCCGATCAGGGCTATACCGATGCTGAGATCGCCGAGAAGATCGAGGAGGCGAAGAAGGTGCTGGAGATGGAATTGAATTCATCTGGTTCTAATGATTCCGGCCGCCCTCCATTAAGCAAGAGGTTTTGATGATATTTCATTTATGCTTTTAGGGTTTCTGTTATTAGATTCTTGAAATTCCCGATGCGTTGATTGTTTTTAGCGGTTTGGTTGTTGGATTCTATTGTTTTTGTGGTGGATAAGAAGGCGGAGTCAAACAATGTTCTCAGCTTTTCTTCATTCCAGGATTTGGCAAATCCGGCAGATTTAAGGAATTTAAAGGTCTAGGAGTTAAAGGTTCATGAAATCTTTTTAGTTGCATCCAAACAGTTATCTGGATTTAAGTCGGATTAAGGATATTAAAAATCAAAGAACTTTTTACTATAAACATGGTTTAGCTAAGTAGAATTTAGTATATCTATAAATATGAATGCGGTGTAGATTTTGGCTCTTGGCTGTTCAATTTTACTAGCAGTTTGGCATGGCAGCTAATAAGTTTGGCTAAATTCTAAGATTTTCTTGGTTGTTATTTTTAGGATTCAACTCATTTGCTTTGAAGGTTGCATAGACTTTTAATTAAACCAAGCGATTAATCATTATTGTTGATTAGTATAGTTTTGAAATAATTTTGGATATTATTAAAGCTAATTAGGGTGAATTGGGGATGGGTTAAAGTGATGGAGTACTATGCTGTAGAAGTTGTGAGTGAACTAAAGGAGAAGTTTGTAGATAAATCACTTCATGATTTACTAAAACTTGGTTATCCCAAAATTTTTAAAACCGTGGATTTAGCACATGACTGAGGGAAAATATGATTTTAAGGAATACAAGATATAATGACTAAAAAGATAAAAATGTTTGGAAAGTTTAGGGCCAACATTTGACTAAATCTTGTAACCAAACATTCTCTTATGGCTTGTTTGGGGTCACTTCTATTTTTTATTTTTCTTTTGTTTTTAAAAACATGTTGAAGTCGTTCCCTCAAGGTCAATATCTCATTGATCTCAAGAGATGACTAATGCAGAATCACTCGATAGTGTCGGAAGACTCACCAACGATAATTGAAAGAAAGTTGAATTGACAACCAAAGAAAAACTACCTCATTTTTTTCATTACTCCATTAAATAGTCAATTGCACTATTATCTTCCCATCCCAACTGGGAGAACAATAATTAGGAAATTAAATTGCGAAAGTAATAAACATTATTTTCCCATCCAATTGGCGAAGCAATAATTAGGAATTCAAATTAAGAAAGCAATAAACATAACATAATTAAGCATGAAATGTAAGTAATTAATTTCCAAAATTCTTTTGTGATTGCATGGATTATGGAATTAAGTTATCACGCTTCCCAATTTGCATTAATTTCCTTCCGTATTTGCATTAATTTCCTTCCGTATTTGCATTAGTTTCTCCCGGATTTGCATCAATTGTCGACTCTCCTGAAGAACTTGACTTCGACAAGTTTTGTTGAAGGTAAGCAACAAAAAGACGTGGGTTTAAACGTTGGAGCTCTGAAGCTTGCAACCAAACAGAGTCTGAATTTGGACGATTCTTCCACTGGACTAAGAACTTGTAATATCCTCTTCGACGCATCAAAACAAATTGATGGTTACAAATGGTAGCAATCTCATCTCGTGGTACTGTGTTTTCTGGTATTCACATAATTAGTGTTACGTTTGGAGCTGGAGCTGATAGTGCAGAAAAGTCATGGACATCGACCTTGAATGAAGTAAGGTCTTCGATGTTAAACACAGGGCTGATGCCAAAGTCAGAGGTTAACTCAACAACATAGGCTTTAGTTCCCATTTTCTTGGTAACTTTAAAGGGGTCTGCTCAGCTCTCATGAAGCTTGGTAAAACTCCCCGTAGGAGAACGCTCCGGCCTTAAGCAAACAAGAACCATATCACCTTCGTTAAATTGTCGATCCTTACGTTTGAGTTTGCTGAAGCTGCATAATAAGTTTTGTGGAACGTAAGGCGTTGTTTGCATTCTTCGTGAACATTTCACATATAATTAAAAAATTCCAATGCAACCTCGCTTGGCCTGGGTGGCAATGGCAATGGGTTGATGTCCAATGGAGTGTGCGATCGAAACCCGTAAACCACTTCAAATGGGGCACAACTTGTTGATCTATTAACAAAGTTATTAAAGGCAAACTTTGCATGAGGAAGTACCATATCCTAGCTGGTAACGTGATCTGCAACAAGAAAATATAGTAAGTTCCCCAAACTCCTGTTGGTCACTTCGGTTTGCCCATCAGTTTGGGGATGAAATGCACTTGAGAACTTCAACTTTGTTCCCATTTTTGCCCACAGTCTTCCAAAAATAACTTACAATGTCATCTCTATCAGACACAATGGAGGTTGGGACGCCATGCAAACGGACAATCTCCTTCATGAATATTGCTGAAACTTTGGATGCATAAATTTTTTTATGACATTGATTAAAATGAGATATCTTGGAGAAGTGATCTACCACCACCATAATTGAGTCTTGTTGTCGAACAGTCTTTGGCAACCCAAGAACAAAGTCCATACTTATGTGCTGCCACGGTTTGTCCGGAATGGGAAGTGGTGTATAAAGTCTAAACTATTGCTTGGTCCCTTTATTGAGTTGGCGAATTCGGCACGGACCAACCATAGTATTCACATCCCTCCTCAGTCGAGGCCGATAGAAACGATTCACCACAATAGCATAGGTTTTATCTTACCCGAAATGCTCCGCTAAACCCCCACCATGGAGTTTGGAAATTAGAAACTCCCAAAATGACCCCACGCAGAATGCAAAGGCGTGACTTGAAGAATAAGAATTTCGCATGCAGCATGTAATCATTACCAGATGGTCGTTTATGCTTGAGATCATTCCATACCTTGCCGAAATCTTCGACATCAGCATACTCTGTTTTGAGACGGTCAAATTCTGCAAATTTTAATGGTAGATAAATATAACAAATGAGGCCTCCTGCTCAAGGCGTCAGCCACCTTATTCTCGGCCCCTGACTAATGCTTAATAAGAAATTCAAATTGTTGGTCTTGCATTCATTTTGCTTTGAGAAGTTAAGTGTTTCAAGAGCCATGGTCGGTATAAAAAATAAATTTCTTATGGATTAAATAAGGTTGCCAATGCTTTAGTGTTTGAATTAACACATAAAATTCCATATGATATACTGAGTAACGTTTGCGAGTTTCATTGAGTTTTTCACTGAAAAAGATAATTGGATGACCTTCTTGACTCAAAACACCTCCAATTCCCACATGCGAAGCATCACACCATACCTACAAATTTTAGAGAAATCTGGCAAATTGAGTTCTAGTGCTTGTCCCATTTTTTTCTTAATCTCGGTGATTGCCTTTGTTGTCGCGACACCCCAAACAATTTTTTTTCTTTCAAACACTCAGTGATTGGAGTCATTATAGTGCTGAAATTGCCAATAATTTGTCGTTAGAAAGTGGCCAACCCGTGTAAGCTTCTGACTTCAGAAAAATTCTGGGGTATTGACCATGCCTGAACAACGTGCACCTTTGCGGGATTGACCTTAACTCCCTGGTTTGAGATGATAAAATCAAGGAACTTGACACTTGCCTTCATAAACAAACACTTCTCCTTATTAATAAAGATTTGTTCAGCTCTCAAGACATTCATTTCCTGTTCAATGTGACTCAAATGATCCTGCACACTTCGACTGAAAATTAATATATCATCAAGGTACACTACAAAGAATTTACCCAAAAAGGGTTTGAGAATTTGCGTCATGACACACATGAAAGTGTTGGGTGCATTTGTTAATTTGAAAGGCATAACTAACCATTCAAACAACCCATCCTTTGACTTCAAGGCCGTTTTCCATTCATCCCCCGATAGTATACGAATTTGGTGATAGCCACTCCGGAGATCTAACTTAGTGAATCCAACATATCATCGAGGCGTGAGATGGGAAACTGGTATTTCACGGTTATTTTATTGATTGCACGGCTATCTACACACATCCTCTAACTACTGTCCTTCTTCAGCGCCAACAAAACTGGAACAACACAGGGGCTAAGGCTCTCTCGAATAAACTCTTTGTCTAGTAAGTGCTGAATTTGTCAGCTAAACTCTTCGTTTTTTGTGGGATTCATCGGTAGTGCAGGACATTAAGCAAAGTTGAGCCAGAGATCAAGTCAATAACATGTTGGACTCGTCGCAGGGGAGGGAGTTGATTCGACATTTCATCTGGCATGATATCTTGGAATCCTTCCAGCTAAGCCGAGAGCTCCAGTGCAACATTATCGTCACCTTGCGCTGCCACGTGTGACTATCATAAGCGCCAGATTGTCCTCATGCATAACGTGAGTGAATTGGCGCATCGTCAAAACTGGGCAAGCTTCCTTCGTTGCCTCAAATTCCGTAACCTGTAAAGGATCCAGAACAAACTTTTTACCATTAAAATCAAAGGAATAAGTGTTAGCATGCCCATCATAAATAACTTTCCGATCATAGAGCCAAGGTCGTCCCAATAACAAGTGGCAAATAGTCATAGGAATTACATCGCACCATGCTTCATCCACATATGATTTCCCCAACGAAAATTTAATCGCACAACGTCGCTTCACTTGGATGATATTAGTTTCATTAACCCAACTATTTCGATAGGGAGGGGTGCTTTTCTCTCTTTAATTCCAGTCGTTCTACAACAGTTTCAGAAATCACGTTCATAGTACTCTCATTGTCAATAATTACGTTCAACACCCGACCGTATGCTCCAGTCGTGATGAAAAATATTGGTTCGCAGCCACTCGGGATTGGCCTGAAGTTCTTTTTTTGATTCCATCAATTCTCTCTTGATTACGTAGCTAGGTAACTCCAACGCACTCAAATGCTCTTCTTTGCTCCTCCTCTGTGTCTTCACCCACTTCCACCGCCAATAATTCATTCTTGAAGATAAATGCTAATTTCTTATCTCTTGTCAGACACACAACAACATAGTGTCCAAAGCCTTTACACTTTTAACACTGGGGTCCGTCACAATTAACTCATCAAAACGGTTCGTGAATTGATCTACACTCATCGACCACCCCTGCTTGAGCTGTAACATTTCCTCAAACATCATTTGCTCATAATCAATGGGCAAATACTTTTCCTTTAGCCTCTCCTTCATCTCTTCCCAATTGGAGATTGTTGGACGTGGAGTACGTTGTAACTGTTCTTCAACACTTCCTCACCATGCTCGTGCATGCCCCTTCAATATCATCTGGACGTATCGAACCCTTCGATCCTCCGAAACAACAAACCAATCAAAATAATCCTCGATTGCTGTTAACCAGTCCTTGAACGCATTGGGTTCTATCTTCCCGTAAAAATCCGACACATCTATCTTCATTCTCTTGGTGAGTTCATTCAGAGGTTGATAATTTGGACCATGTTCGATGTATCCTTGGAGGAAGTTTTGCCCATGACGTCGGATTCGCGAGTCATGGTTATCAAGCTCCTGATATCCTTCATCGTCCCCTGCTTCCTCCGCATCTCCGTCACTTTCGTCCCTTCTTCCCCCCATGAGCAGTTCAACGCCCTCGTCGACTAATAGGGTCATACTCCTGTTGCACATAACGCTCATGCAAACATCAAGTCGATGATTGATTTACTCTGAAAGTGTGGCAAGTTGGTTGATTTGATGCTGTAGCTGGGTTGGTCTGTGTTTTTGTTGATGGGGTTTTGGTTGTTTGGATTCGAGTTGTTTGCCATGGACCCATGGTGTATAAACTACCACTACGGGTTACAGGCATGAGATGAAGGTTTCATAGTGAAGGAACCCGCTCTGATACCAAATTGATGTCGTTCCCTCAAGGTTATTTTCCCATTGATCTCAAGAGATGACTAATGCAAAATCACTCTACAGTGTTGGAAGACTCACCAACGATAATTGAAAGAATACTCCATTAAATAGTCAATTACATTACTATTTTCCCATCCCAACTGGGAAAGCAATAACCAAGAAATTAAATTACGAGAGCAATAAACATTATTTTTCCGTCTAATTGGGAAAGCAATAATTAAGAATTCAAATTAATAAAGCAATAAACATAACATAATTAAGCACGAAATCTAAGTAATTAATTTCCAAAACTCCTTTGTGATTGCATGGATTATGGAATTAAGTTATCACCCTTCCTGATTTGCATTAATTTCTCCTTGATTTGCATTAATTCTATCTGGATTTGCATTAATTGCTTCCGGATTTGCATTAATTCCTTCCGAATTTGCATAACATGTTTGTTTAATGTGTTTTTTACATGTTTTAATTTTTTTATTTATAAAAATAAATTTACTTGTTTTTGAAAACACGCAAAACAATTTTTAGATGTTCTGAGTATTTTTAAAGGCAATCATATCTTAATCAAATATCCCTAATCAAATATGCCTAACATATTTTATTTTAAAACAAAACATAAGCAAAACAAAAGAAAAATAAAAAATACAAAAGAGAAAAAAATGAAAGTGATCCCAAACGTCCATTAAGATTTAGGTGCCGTTTGAGACTCACTTTTGTTTTTAGACAAAAATAAAATTATATTAAAATGTGTTTTTAAAAACAAAGAAAAACAAACAAAATTGATTCTAAGCAAGCTCTTACTCAATCTGGATATAAGATTTATGAAATCTTAAAATAATTTATGCTTCCATGCAATGGATGATTAAATTTTGAGTCTTATATTGTTATGCTTGTTTTCCTGCTCCCGAGGCCTATGCAATTGCTCTTTTCGATCTTGTAAATACATGTTGAAATTTTGATATCCTCTCACATCCGTGACAAAATCTTCTCACTTCTCTGTTAGTTTTCATGAGCACCATGCCGTTATTTCAATGCCAACTGCTGCTCTTGTTTTTGTAGGATAGAATTGAAGTAACATTTCTTTATAAACTACATTGAACTTGGTAGATTCAATCCCAGAAGATCAAAATAAGATTGATGGATGTGATTAGTAGCTTCACCAGCTGACTGTCAAGGGTTATTGGAGAGCATTTTTATTACATGAAGCATGAGATCGGTTGACTTGGAAGCTCTTCCAAAGTTGTGACGCTTGAGAATGTCAGAGTAAAGATGCTTCATATCCGTTCATTCATTATTTGATCGTTTATTTGTCTGCTTTTACAGGTTTTCAGAGACACAGACGCATCAAGTTGCTGCACGTAAAGAGAAACAGATGGAAACTATGAGAGCAGCCTTGAAAATTGGGGAGGACAAGAAGGAGAACAAGAAACATGGTAACAATAGTACTCATGATTCTGAGAATGATTCTAGACTTTCTGATCCAGAAAGCTATTTTAAAGACGGAGATGACGGCAAAGAGAAGATAGGAACTGAAAAGCAAGGGTACCCCAAATCTAGCAAGAAGGAAAAAAGGAATGATGCAGATTCTGATTCAGAAGGAGATTCCTTGGCTAGAGGAAGAAAAGGGCACGCTGATTTTGACAGTGGCGATGAAAAAGGAAACGGAAAAAAGGAAAATTTGATGAAACCTAACAATTCTAGTACAAAACTGGCTAAGAACAGCTTTGAGATTGATAGTGCAAAGGAAAATGCAAGCAAAAATAAGAAATATGAGAAGAGAATTATAAGGAAATCTTCAGATGAATCTGGATCTGAAACTGATGATGAGAGCAGTACTAGAAGGAAGAAAATAGAGAAATACACAAAACCCCATGATAACTACAAGAATGATTATTCTGACGGTGATGGTAGGAAGAAAATTGTGAATAGAGATACTAGGCATGATAAAGATGGCAAGATTGCCGAAATGAAGCTTAAAGTTGAAGAGAATAAGAAGAAGCGGCATGACTCTGATGAAGAAAGGTCTGACTCTGATATTTATGGTAAGCGTCTGGTGCACGATAAAGATAGCAAGATTGCCAAATTGAAGCTTAAAGTTGAAGAGAAGAAGAAGCGGCATGACTCTGACTCTGATAGTTATGGGAAGCATCCAGTGCACAAAAAGAAGAGAAGATATGATACAGATTCTGATTCAGATAAAGTTCCTTTGGCTAGAGAAAGAAAAGAGAGGCTTTTGAACAAAGACCGAAGGCTTGAACCGGAGCACAGTGATTCGGATGGTGATGATAAAAAAAGAAGAGGCGGCAAGGAAGTTTCCTTGAAAAATAACGAGTTCGCGACTGGACAGACAAATAAATACTCAGATTTTGAGGGTGGAAATGAAAAAGCAACTAAAAAGAAGCATCATGAAAAAAGAGATGTAAGAGACCATTCAGATGAATCAAGAAGTGAAACCGATGACCATAGAAGTATTAGAAGGGCAGAACTGGATAAATACAGGAGGCCGACCCACAAGCACATGAATGATTATTCTGATGGTGATGATAGAAAGAAAAATTTCACTAAAGACACTAAACATGATAGAAACAGCAGGTTTGACCCTAAGAACTATGCAATTGGGGAGAAGAAGAGGCGATATGATTCTGATGAAGAGAGCTCTGACTCTGATAGCAACAAGAGGCATCCAGAGCACAAGAAATCAAGTCAGGATAGCAAGAAAAAGAAGAGAAGGCTTGAAACTGATGACGAAAGCAGCGACTCTTATGCTGGCAGGAAAAAAGAAACCAAAAAGAGTGTAGGACACCACAGCGCTCGAAAGAAGTTGCATTCCAATAGAGCTGCAAGCGATAGCTACAGCTCAGATTATAGCAGTTCCTCTTCTGATGAAAGCAGCGGCTATAGTGAAGAGAAGAATGACCAAAGAGGAGCACGGGCTAAGGAACTAAGAAGAATAGATGATAAATTTGATAAGAAAGTTGAATCCACATCTACTGCTAAAAAAGGCTTGAGCTCGAAGGGCGACTTTGATGCAGTAAAAGCTCGACCAGGAAAGGAACAAGACTTTGCTGATGGTAAGTTTGCTGATTTATCAGTAGTAAATCCTGATGTGAGGAGAACAGAAAGAGATAGCAAAAGGTATGATGTTAGTCAGAGGGCTGGTGATGCTCGCATGGGTTCTGCTGAAGAGAAACTTGATAGAATAAAATATGTCGCGGATGGGGAGAGATTTGGGGACAAACTATCTTCTTCAAGAGAACTCATTGCTGAAGATAGACGTGACAGCAGTAAATACATGCATACTAAGCATGATTATGAAGATGGTAAGAGGCAAAAGCACTCAGACAAGCATTTTTCAAAATCGGAAATTAACAAAGACATACATGAGGGTATAACTCGCATGGAAGAAGAAGACGAAAATAGAAAAGGGCCGGAGAACAGGAAGGTTTCAGAAGGTTTCTCCCTCAGAGGCAAATATGATGAAAGGAAGCGGACAAGGTATGAGGATAAGCAGGTTCCTAAGGACCTCTCAAATGAAAACTTTCATGGCAGCAAAAGCCGTTTTGAAGATGATCCCAATTATGAAAGCCGTCAAGGAGGCTACAGGGAAAAACAAGGCTCAAAAGAATGTGTCAGGAGTCATCATCATGAAGGTCGTCAAAGTGGTGGTGATTATAAGAGGAGAAAATATGACGAGTCTGAGAAATATTTGAGAAGAGATAGGGACGAGCGTGGGTATGGTGACGATAAAGGTCATCACAGGCGGCGCTAATACCCGACAATGGCTTCTTTCTTTTCTTGTGAGATGGGCAGCAATGCGGCGTGTCGTGAGTTCTGCACTTTATGCTTGTGATGCTGAATGATTGTGTGTGAGAAGCGTTATTCATTTGCTATCTTTGTGTGAGAAGCGGAATTCTGTTTTTTCTTTTATCTTCATCCTGTTTTATGACCATCTGATAGTTTGATGCATATGAATTAATAGTTCTGTTAATCCAAGACAAATTGATATATCTATGGCTCATTATTGATGCTGCAGGTGAACCAGTAGTATTGTAAATTATTAAGAAATCTGTTTTCCTTCAATGTCGCATTTTTCCTTTTTTTGCTTGCTGATCAAATCAGAATTATCTCTAACTTGACACCCTGGAATTTTTCACTTTCTTTTCAATCAACATGCCATGGATTTGAGCAAACTCTGCCCTGTTTTTTATTCGCCTTTTGATGCTGGTACTATTTAACCTGCTTGCACTGAGTTGCTTGAGCTTTCTCTCTGCATAATGTTTATTGTTTATATCATTTCATTTTGGTTTAAATAGTTATTATTGCTCCATTTTTCTTAATTTGTATTTATTATCAAGCTAAGCTGTTTTTTAGTACTTTTTCAGCTAATCATGAGAACAAAGCAATTAATTACTATGAACCATCCACATCAATACAGCATTTATGAGCTAAAAACACACATCATCGCCATCATCTCCTCCCTTCCATCCAAACTTGCACTCATGACAATCACACTCAATCACCACACTCCCAATTCCTTCTTCTTCCTCCCAAACCCTAAGCCCTAAAAGAACCTCAATCTCCTCCTTCCACCTCAACTCTCAACTCTTCTCTAACCTCACCCATATCTCTTCCAATTCATCCCTCCTTGGAACCTCAACTCTAGCCAACGGCTGAGACTCCGTCAGCTTCTTTAAATCAAAAACTGAATAACCTCTCCTTCTGCACTATGAAAGACTTCATCTTTTGCATCTTCTATGAAGGAAGGACTATCTTTATAGATTCAACTCTGAATTGAAATAGTGCTTTGTGATTCACTGAAGATATCGAATTGGTTGAGCCGAAGAGAATTGATTTCATGTCCCCATGAAATGTTTCATCCGATCCTGGTTCAAAGTAGTATCTTTTTTTTTAAAAAAAAATTATAAATGGTGTTTATCTCATAATAATGGTTAATATTAATATTAAAAAAAGGAGTTCCAAATGAGTATTAATTTTTGTCATATAATATGTTAATGATTGATTGTCTCTATAAATATAAATTTAAAATTTTAGGTTGAAAATATATTCAATATATGTCTTATAACAGAACATAAAAAAGTATGTGTATTGATGGTTTATGAGTAGTATGACAAATAAAAAATAGATCAAATCTCTAGTTCAAAATTGAGTTTGGATTAAAATGGACGAGTCAATTAAAACATCAAGCTCGCCTTTAATTGAATTTGAACTTTTTTTTTGGAGATTTGCTTCAAATCTAGTTAGCTTCAGTTTTGATCTTTATGTATATATATGCTTATTTATTTATGAATACATTCACATATTTAATTATGTGTTACATCTGAATTAATGTATATTTCTATTTATACATCCATTTTGTATGAATCTATGTATTTATGCATGTCACAAATACCACACAATTCTTATATATTTACATGTCTAATGCCTAAACTTTTATATTTGCATTGATATTCTATGAATTAAAATGCATATTTCATTTTTAAAAAGTAAATAGAAGTGATTTTAAAGTTGTTTATGTTATATGCTTGTAAATATGAAAGTGTAGGTGTTAGATATGTGATAAGGATTGTGCTATGTATGTAAATGCCCATTAAGAATTTACCTTAAAAAAGGTCTAAAATTGGTTAAGATAGGATCTTAAGATCTTGAGAGCTTAGAATCAAGTTTATTGACTCATACCTATATTAAATTTATATCAAATTGAGTCAAATCATATTAAATAATTTCGAGTCGATATTTGTTGTGAAAAACGACGACAATAAAGCGAAAAATGAAACAAGTAAAATTACACGAAAAAACAACACCATAGCGACACACAGATTTACGTGGTTCGACAAATTTGCCTACTTCCACAAAGCTACATAGGATTTTATTTCTTTGAGGAATTACACCGTCGAGCGCCTCGACTTTTACAAGAAAATCTGTATTTTCTTCTCCCTTCCTCTCTTTTTCTCACCCTCTTTTTCTCTCTTAGAGGACTTGGCATGACCTAGTTTGAGTTGTTTATGACAAGCCATAAGAGACTATTTATAGAAGCTAGGAGAACAGTAGGTGAGAGGTAGGTGCGTGTGGTAAGTGAGCAGTAGGAGAGATTTTTAATTGGGAAGCAAATTAAATTATGGTGGACCGTGTTTCCACATTACCCAACAATTCTCCCACTTGGAGACTGAGACATTGACTGCATCACCAACTAGCTACATCATCTACTAGTTGTACCGACCATTTCCTCAAACATTTCCTCAAACATGATATCCTCACATGATATCCTCCACCTCTGCAACTTAAAGCCCCTGCCTTCATGCCAGAAAACCAGCTGAAGTCGAGCACATCTTCAGCTACTCACGAGTAACACCCTCAGTTGACATATCACCATCAACATAGTCTTGTACCACTAAGCTCTTTCTTGGGTTACTCTTGTATCGGTTTACAACTTCCACTGCATAAGCAATATCCTGCCCCTGCTGAAAGACCTTTTTAAGAAGTTCAGCCTTGTACCTCTTACTGTCACCAAGCGCAGTCTTCACCGGTACACCCACTTGTCGTGCAATGTCTTCTTTCTTGGTAGAAGTTCAACCAGCTCCCAAGTCTGATTCCCTGGTACAGAATCCATCTCCTTCTTCTTAGTCAGCTCCCACTTGCTCGAATTTTCATCTTGCAAGATTTTTTCACAGTTCTGTGGTTCTCCACCATTTACAAGGTCCACTTTTCCTGCCTTTGGCGCTCTGCCACTTTCAAGAAATGAACCTTCTTCTGCTTCCCCATATTCCCCATAATTCCCCATAATGCACCTCTGACTCATGTGTCTTCGCCTGAGTAAACATGTAGTCATATATAGTGTGTCAGTTTTCTTACTCTGAGCAAGTACTAATGCTTATTTAGTAACCTTCCAGTTGCTATTTGAGAACACCACCGAATGACCACCCTCATTGAGCTACCCAACAAAGATGAAGTTTTTCTTCAACTCAGGAGCGTGTTTGACCTTTTGCAAAGTCTATTTGCTCTTGTTATGGAGTTCAATATCAACTCCCATCTCCACCACGCTCAGAGCTTTTCCATCAGCCAGATGTACCTTCCCAAAGTTACCTGTAACATAATTTCACATTAACTCCCGACGAGAAGATGTATAAAAAGAAGCCCCTGAATGTAGTATTCAGTCATCAACATAACAATAAACTGTCAGCAATAGCGCATCATGTATTTCTTCAGTTACAGCATTAGCGTCATCATTCTTCTTCTTAGGATTTCTACAGTTTCTTTTTATATGACCAACATTGCCACAATTCCACCAGATTGTCTGCTGACCAGACTTTGATTTTGATTTTTCTCTGTTTGAGTTCCTGTCATGTGATCTCCTTCCTGTGCGCCTCCTCAGCCAAAATCAAATCACGAATATCATCATATATTAGCTTAGATTTACCTGTAGAACTATTAACTACCATCCTCATGACTTCTCTGCTATTTGACAATGAAACCAACAATATCAACGCACACATCTCATCATCAAAATCAATTTCAACAGACGACAACTAATTTGTGATAGTGTTGAAATCATTCAGATGTTAACAACAGACTGACCTTCTGTCATCTTCAAGTTGAATAACATTTTCATCAAATGCACCATGTTATTCGCCGACAACTTTTCATACATACCTGATAAAGCCACCATGAGATCCGCAGTAGTCCTTTCTTTCATGACATTGTGGGCAACCGATCTCGACTGGTTTAATCGTATAACCCCCAGAACCTGTCAATCCAACAGATTCCATTCCGTTTCGTCCATATTTTCATGTTGCTTTCCCAGTAATGGAAGATGAAGTTTCTTTCTATGGAGATAGTTCTCTATCTGCATCCTCAAGTAAGCAAAATCTGTGTCATTGAACTTCTCGATTCCCAATGCCATCACTTCATTTAAGCCCATCATTCTTCCTTAGATTCGAAACCACTGTTCTGATACTTGTTGTTGTGAAAAACAACGACAATAAAGCGAAAAATGGAATGAGAAAAAATGCACGCAGAAAAAACATCAGAGCGACACACAAATTTACGTTGTTCGACAAATTTACATACGTCCACGGAGCTACAGAGGATTTTATTTCTTCGAGGAATTACACCGTCGAGTGCCTCAACGTTTACAAGAAAATATGTATTTTCTTCTCTCACTTCCTCTCTTTCTCTCTTAGAGGACTTGGCTTGACTTGTTTATGACAAGTCATAAGAGACTATTTATAGAAATTAGGAGAACGATAGGTGGGTGTGATAGGTGAGCGGTAGGTGAGATTTTTAATTAAAAAGCTAATTAAATTGTTGTGGACCGGGTCTTCACATTACCCAACAATACTGAACTAGAATTAAAATGGCTGGAGATTGGTTCAATAGCAACATGATTCAGGTAGATCTTATAATTAAATCCATTATCCCATCTTGCTTAAATTAACTTGGAAAAATTTACATATGTAAGCACACATTCTTATGTATTTATAAATCTCACACATAAACTTTCATATTCACATATATAACACTTGGATGTTATAAATCTATGCATGAAAAATAGGTATCATTTTAAAAAATAGTAATAGTGCTATTTTTGATATAATATTAAAGATTTTAAGTTTACAATAATAAGAAGAGCTTGACACTTCTACTACCAATTTAGTTGCACAATATCTATAGCTATAATCCTTAGTTAAAAACACTAACATAATTGAATACAATTACAGTATTTATAATAAATCACTGTTAATTTGCCTCTTCTATGTCCCAGGTGAGTGCTCAAATGTTTAATGTTTAATATTGATGAAGTCAGCCACATTCTAGTTTAATCATATCAATATTACTATAAAGTGTTCACATTTATAATTAACAAGTTTAGTTTTGGGTTTTCATATAATATGCTCTTGAAAATTACAAAGATTCAAATCATTGGCATGAATCATAGCAGTGTATTTTTAATTTGTAATTGTAAGTTCATACTAAACAAGCTAAAAATGAAAAAAATAATAGTAACAATTATTTTAAAAATATTAAATTTTCCATAGCAAAATCATCATCAAAAGACCTATTTTTACATATGTCAATTCCAAAAGAGACAATTAAAACAATTAATGATTTCAATTCATATCTATACTATGTTCAAATAATACTCAAATTAAGATTTATCTTACTCAAATTTTGCTTAAATATTGATCAATATTTTACCAATCTTGTTAAGAATCATTACATCATTATTTCAATGCCAAAAGATACAACCAGAACAAAATAACAAATTTGAGTTATTTGCATACTATAGTAATGTTAAACCAAAATTTGATCTTATGCAGAATCTTGATCAATCTTGAGCACCCTTGTTAAGACATGTTAATCTCATTATTTCAATGCTCACACAAGTTATAATTAAGTTTGAAGTTTATTATATGCTCTTTAATATTCTGTTGAATTTAGGGTTCATCATGCGAATGATATTTTTAAATATAGACTACCATCTAATGTTACCAACTTAAAACAACTAACTAGAGACCACAAAATCATCATGACTTGTGAATGACAATTACTAAAGACAATGAAAACACTAAGAATGGAAAGGTTCGAGCAACTTCGTACAAAAAAATAAAATAAAATTTGGGACTATTTTCCCACAAATGAAATAACATATATACTTTTTCAATTTTAGAAATTATTATGGGTAGGGCTCTAAGAAAATTTTATCATTCAGGAACAACTTATGTTCTGCTAGCAAAGTAGATGGTGTTTAATACATTAGTTAAGCAAGCTATTCAGATATGAACACAGAAAAAATGTCAATGGCATAGAATTTTAAGCTCATGATGCGGAAGAACTTCACCTCTTCCGCCGACCAGAAGAAGAGCAGGTGAGCAAAGTTTCTAGAGAATGCAACACCAGGTGATCGCCAAGGAGGGAGACGCCAATGCTTCATCGCCGCTGTGCTTTATGAAAAGCAAATTACTGGGTGGCAGAAGGAGAAAGGCTCCAATGATGAGAACTGGGAGGAAACGACTGGTGATGCAGTTGTGGAAGTAGAAATGCTCTTCCCAAACGGTGACCGTTTAAATCGGAGAGTTCGTGGGGAACACTCTACACGGCCACAAGAAGTGCATCTGCATCGACATTAGCGTCTATCACTCCTTGGGGCCGTTTGGAGCTTCTATGATAAATCATATATATTGGCTCCAATGCACATGACATAAAGCTTCATTAAATTAAAGACCAATGCTAGTCCATGACTCCTTGATTTAATGAAGCTTCATCAAACACTTATCTAGCCTATGACTCCTTGATTTAATGAAGTTTTCTGTCCATGACTCCAATGTTATGAAAAAACGTCGGCAATAAAGCGAAAAATAGATTGAGAAAATTACACCAGAAAAGACGACACAAGATTTACGTGGTTCGGCAAATTGCCTACGTCCACGGAGTTGCAGAGGATTTTATTAGCTTTGAGGATCACACCGTCGACCACGTCGACTTACAAGAAAGAATTATCTCTCCTCTTCTCTCTCTCTCTAACCAAATAAAAAAACCACCAGAACAATACGGAGAAAAAAAAACATGCAATGCCTTGCACTTCCTTTTTCTTGCCGTGAATCAACCAAGTAGAAGAAAACAGGAGTAGATGCATACAAATCCGATTTCTTTCAGCATCCATAAATATAACTCTTCCTATTTCCTATTTAGCCCAATAAGGAAGAAGCCCGGTTTTGGAAGCCATGTGACGCCACAGCTGGGAAGAAATCTAATTTATTAGCTAAATTACATGTTTTCTATTCTCATCTCAATTAACCATATTTAGGAGGCCCATAACAAGGAAATTATAAATCCTTATTTGTGAATTCTGAAGAACGCGGGGTCAGCAAGATCCTTATGCGAAGCTTTAACAGGAAATGATTAAATTAGATTAATTTAATCAAAAGCTGCCTATTAAGAAAAATTCCCAATTAAGAGCAGATTAAATGAGAATCAATTTATCAAATGATTTCTACGAATCTGCCGTAATAGGAAGTGGACCGGGTCTCCACCTTCCTCAACAAAAGTAGCTATCAATCATTTTCCAAATTAAAATGGAGCAAAGATAACTTACAAGTATTTTTCAATTCAAAAGAAAAAAATATAGAGAGCCAAAAGCAGCCCTCAAACTTTTTCCAAATCGACATGGAGCAAAGATAAATTTTAAACCTTCTCCATAAATCCAAGCATCTCTACAATTGATGGTGAGACAAAGGGGTGGAGAGATTAAGGCAGCTACTTACATACTACCAAATTCCTATGTGTTTACATGTCTGACATTTAAACTTCAGTTTTTACATATATGTATTACCATTCCTTTGCATAAAAAAGAGCTATATTTCACTTTTTTTTTAATTAAAAAAATGCCTTTGGTGTGAAATGAAAGATTGGAGTTGTATAAATGTAGAAAGCAATGTCCACATATTAGATATGTAAATACATAGGAACTACATGGTATGCATATAAATGAACTTGTTTATAATACATCAGATCCACTATTATGATATACTCCCTATGATTCCACTCATAAGCTTTATGAAAACCACAAACCAACAGTTGAAAATGCAAAGAGGCTATTGGTAACAGAATTTGTGTAAAAATTAAGCAGTATTTAAACAAAATTCATTTGACAGTATGTTGCTCAATTTTTATGTATTTACACATCCAAAATGTTTCATATCACATCTAAACGGCCATTTTTAACCATTTAAGAAGTCAAATACACTTTTTCATGCATAAATTTATAGGATCAAGATGTTATAACTTTGACTCGATCTCTAACAATCCTCATGCCAAGGATTTGTTTTGCTGCTCCCAAATCCTTCATTGCAAAATGCTCTGACATCTGCTTCTTCAGATTATTGATCTCATAAATATTGGCCCCTGCAATAAGCATATCATCTACATACAACAATAGGATGATATAAGAATGGTCAAAGTACCTGACATAGCAACAGTGATCTGCCTGACATCTGCTGTATCCGGCATTTTGCATGAAATTATCAAACTTCTTGTACCATTGTCTAGGAGCTTGCTTCAGATCATACAAACTTTTCTTCAGTCTACAAACTGAATCTTCTTTTCCTTTTACCACGAACCCTTCAGGCTGGTGCATATAGATGTCTTCTTCAAGGTCTCCATGAAGAAAGGCTGTCTTCACATCTAATTGCTCCAGGAATAGATCTTCGGTAACAACCATAGCCAGGACCATCCCGATGGTTGTGAGTTTTACCACAGGAGAAAAGATCTCAGAGTAATCAATGCCTTGCTTCTGTTGAAAGTCTTTTGCAACAAGTCTGGCCTTGTACCTTTTACTGCCATCAGACTCAGTCTTTACCCGGTACACCCACTTATTGTGCAATGCCTTCTTCCCTGAGGGAAGTTTTGTCAGTTCCCATGTCTGGTTTCTTAATAGAGAATTCATCTCCTCCTTCATGGCCAGCTCCCACTTGCTAGAATTTTCATTTGTTAAAGTTTCTTCATAGCTATGTGGTTCCCCACTATCTGTCAGCAAGATGTAGTTTAAAGTTGGTGAGTAACACTGTGGTGAACGCCTGCTCCTGACTGACCTACGAACGG
>NW_018164729.1:1192951-1200036 GCF_001263595.1 Phalaenopsis equestris | reverse complement strand
GTTGACCGCATCTGCCCAGAAGGTTGGTGGTAGTCCTGCGTGCAATCTCATGCTCCTAGCACGCTCATTGATGGTCCTGTTCATACGTTCTGCAACTCCATTTTGTTGTGGCGTCCCCGGTATAGTCTTCTCCATTCTGATACCTTGAGTTGCACAGTACTCCTTGAATCCACCATCAATGTATTCACCACCATTGTCAGATCTCAAACATTTCAGTTTTAGATCTGTCTCCGTTTCAACCATGGTCTTCCAAGTTTTGAACACAGAAAATACATTAGATTTATGTTTCAGAAAATAAACTCATACCTTTCTGCTGTGGTCATCTATGAATGTGACGTAATAGCGAGAGCCTCCAAGAGATGTCACTGGGGAAGGCCCCCATATATCGGTGTGTACCAGTTCTAGTTTTCCTGCCTTTGGCACTCTGCCACCTTTCAAGAAACTGACCTTCTTCTGCTTCCCCATGATGCAACTTTCACACATGCCGAAATCAACGGACTTCAATTCTGGTAGCTTGCCTCTAGACTGAAGCTCTTTCATACCTCTCTGACTCATGTGTCCAAGTCTGCAATGCCACATGTCTGCTGTGTTCTCTGCTACTGTGGTATCAACATTGTTAATTAGACCAGTTGTCATATATAGCGTACCAGTCTTCTTACCTCGAGCCAGTACCAGTGCTCCTTTAGTAACCTTCCAGGTGTTATCAGAAAAAACTACTGAATGACCTCCCTCATCAAGCTGCCCAACAGATATAAGGTTCTTTTTCAGTTCAGGAATGTGTCTAACCTTTTGCAGGATCCATTTGTTTCTGTTAGGGAGTGCAATTTCAACATCTCCCATCCCCACAACGTTCAAAGCTGCTCCATCAGCCAGATACACTTTCCCAAAGTCATCTGAAACATAGTTTCTCATTAACTCCCGGTGAGAAGATGTGTGAAAAGAAGCCCCTGAGTCTAATATTCAGTCGTCAACAGAGTTATGAACTGCAAGCAATAACGCATCCTGTACTTCTTCAGTTACAGCGTTAGCACTGACGTTCTCCGTCTTCTTAGGATTTTTACAGTTCTTCTTTATGTGGCCAATTTTGCCGCAATTCCAGCAGGTTGCTTGCTGACCAGGCTTTGACTTGCTCTTGCTTCTATGCTTTGATTTCGACCTTCCTCTGTTTGAGTTTCTGTCTTGTGATCTCCCTCTGGAATCAACATTCAGTGCTGAACTCGAACCCGAGATCTCGCCAGAATCTTTTCTGCGCACCTCTTCAGCAAGAATTAAGTCATGAATATCATCATATTTAAGTTTAGTTTTACCTGCAGAGTTGCTAACTGCCATCCTCATGGCTTCCCAGCTATTTGGCAATGAAGCCAACAATATCAGTGCACGAATCTCATCGTCAAAATCAATTTCAACGGACGATAGTTGATTTGTAATAGTGTTGAAATCATTCAAATGTTGAACAACCGACACGCCTTCCGCCATCTTCAGGTTGAATAACTTTTTCATCAAGTGCACCTTATTATTCGCAGATGGTTTTTCATACATACTTGATAAAACCGCCATAAGATCTGCCGCCGTCCTCTCCTTTATGACATTGTGAGCAACGGGCCTCAATAGGGTTAATCGAATAACCCCCAGAACCTGTCGATCCAACAGATTCCAATCAGCCTCTTCCATCTTCTCCGGTCGTTTTCCCAGAAGTGGAAGATGAAGTTTCTTCCCATAGAGGTAATCCTCTATCTGCATCCTCCAGTATCCAAAATCCGTGCCGTCGAACTTCTCGATCCCTGAAACCTTCACTTCGTCTCCGACCATCGTTCTTCCTCAGATCCGAACCTGGCTCTGATACCAATTGTTATAAAAAAACATCGGCAATAAAGCGAAAAATAGATTGAGAAAATTACACTAGAAAAGACGACACAAGATTTACATGGTTCGGCAAATTGCCTATGTCCACGGAGTTGCAGAGGATTTTATTAGCTTTGAGGATCACACCGTCGACCACGTCGACTTACAAGAAAGAATTATCTCTCCTCTTCTCTCTTTCTCTAACCAAATAAAAAAACCACCAGAACAATACGGAGAGAAAAAAAACATGCAATGCCTTGCACTTCCTTTTTCTTGCCGTGAATCAACCAAGTAGAAGAAAACAGGAGTAGATGCATACAAATCCGATTTCTTTCAGCATCCATAAATATAACTCTTCCTATTTAGCCCAATAAGGAAGAAGCCCGGTTTTGGAAGCCATGTGACGCCACAGCTGGGAAGAAATCTAATTTATTAGCTAAATTACATGTTTTCTATTCTCATCTCAATTAACCATATTTAGGAGGCCCATAACAAGGAAATTATAAATCCTTATTTGTGAATTCTGAAGAACGCGGGGTCAGCAAGATCCTTATGCGAAGCTTTAACAGGAAATGATTAAATTAGATTAATTTAATCAAAAGCTGCCTATTAAGAAAAATTCCCAATTAAGAGCAGATTAAATGAGAATCAATTTATCAAATGATTTCTACGAATCTGCCGTAATAGGAAGTGGACCAAGTCTCCACCTTCCTCAACATCCAATGCTCCACTCGGCCCCAAGGAGTCATAGACGCTCTCCTTCTATCCTAGACGCTCCTTGGGGCTGTGTGGAGCGTCTGTGATAAATCACACACAGCAGAAAACTTCATTAAATTAAAGCAAATCCACTAGATAAGTGTTTATAACAAAAACAAGATAATGAAAAATACAATATTTAGCTTTTTCTCTCTAAAAAAAATGAAAATCCTTTCAACAAAGTCTCATGTTGATCCATACCATGCTAATGCAATCTCTTAAAGATATTTATAAAAATCCCCTCACCAATCTCTTCAGAAAAGGTAAAAATCTACATTTCGCACTTCTATCTACAACCTCTTGGCCTTCCTGGAGAATTCCAGGACTTAGAAATGTCAAAAAGTGTTTTTCCAAACGTCTAGATCAATCAAATAACTCCTTGGAACGTGCAGAAACCACACCTCGATCGTTCGGGCGCCTAGGCGCCGTCTTCTGTGTTTTCTAGGCGGAAACTATCGCCTAGACGCTCCCATGGTGGCAGCACCTCGATTTACTCCCGTTTGCCTATGTTTCGCCCCGTTTCAGCTCCAATCCGCTCCAAGTGTTATACCTCCAATATAAACATGAAAATAACATTTCTTTAAAATGTAATTTCATTCAAAAATAAATAATAAATGTAAAGGAAATTAAGCAAAAAAAATACATATCCTATGTGTTGCACAATCAAACAATTGACAATTTGACAAAAGCTAAAAATATGGGTTGATGTTTTATTATGAATTCTGATGATTGGATGATTAATAGATGAATGAATGGTATTATGAACTGGAAAGATTTAAATTTTACACAAGAAAAAGCTCCCAAACTTGCTTTAGATGGAATACGGGAATAATAACATCCCAACCTTTACCCACTTCTTGGAAGAAGGCCATCCTTTGCCATCTCAGTAAGCACACCAACCAGAGCCTCCATGTTCCCATCCCTCAGGTTTGTCTCAGCAAGAATCTTATATGATTCAGCATCTGTTCCCAAAGAGCTTCTCAATAATCGCTCAATAACCTCATTAATCTCTTCATTCATCCCCTCCTTTAATAGGCCTTTGATTAAAACTATACTGCTTGTCCCACTGAGAGAAAGACCAGCCTGCAGCATTTCCTCATACAATTTCAGTGCTTTCCTCACATTTCCAACCTTACAGTGCCCATAAATAATCTCATTATAGACAGCCTCATCAGGCTTCAAATTCCTCTCTTTTATAAACCCAAATACTTTTTCAGCTTCATCAATCAATCCTTTCATACAAAAGCTCTTCATCAGCGACACCACACTCCTGTACTCTGTTCTGTCACAGCTCTTCATCAGGCCATCATATGTGATTCTATCCGAATTCCTTTCCTCATCGCACAACCGAAAAAGTATTCTTCTCGCTTCTTTTGCTCGCGACGCCTTATTAAGCCCGTTGATGAGCACACAATACGTAACCACATCAGGAAAAACACCATTCTTTATCATTTCATCATGAAGAGCAAAAGCCTTCTCCAACTCACCTTCTTTACAATGTCCATCAATAAGTGTTGTGAATGTCAGCTCATCCGGCTTCAGCCCAGAGCTAATCATTTCGTTAAACATCTCGCCTGCATCGCCCAACCTTTTCGCCTCCAAAAGCCCCCTAATCAGTGAAGAGTATGCGATGGCATCTGGCAAGACACCTTTGGCAACCATCTCTTTCTGCAACTTGAAAGCCATCTCCACATCTCCAATCCTACAATAACCACTCAGTATTGTGCTGTAAGTCACCAAATCAGGCACTAATCCTTTTTCCTCCTCCATATGGCGAATGATCAACATAGCCTCTTCCATTCTTCCCAAACGACAATACCCATTGATCAGAGCATTGTAGCAGACGACTGAGGCTTCAATCCTACTCCATTTCATCTCCTTCATGACTTCCATGGCTTCATCCAAAAGCCCCTTTTTCGAAAACCCGCTTATCAAACTCGTAAACGTGATCTCGTTGGGTCGAATCCCTTTCTCCTGCATCATACGAACAATCTCCATTGCCCTCCTCAGATTTCCGACATTGCACATTGCACAAATTACCGAAGTATATGTGACCACATTCCCCTTCACCCCTTTCTTCCACATCTCATCAATCACCACCAATGCACCGTGTACATTCCCCTCCTTGCAATACCCATTCACAATTGTGTTATAACTAATCACGTCTGGCATCACTCCCTGCGTAGCCATTTCATCGAACACCTTGCGTGCGTCCCCCACTCGCCTCTCCCTGCAATACCCGTTCAAAAGCGAATTATAAGTAATCAAGCTCGGCCTGACTCCTTTCTCCAGCATAACATCCAACAATGCAACTGCTTTGTTTGCCTTACCCGACTTGCAGTACCAATCGATGAGAGTGTTGTAAGTAACAACATTGGGCGAAAAACCAGAGCTCCTCATCTCTTCAAAGTAACCAATGGCGGCGTCAAAATCTCCTTTTGCGCAAAATCCGCGAATGAGAATGTTGTAAGTGAAGATGTTGGGGGAGACGCCGGAATGGGTGAGGTCGGATAAGAGCTTCTTGATAGAAGCCTCGGAGGAGGAGCGAGAGCGGAACATGGCGTGGAGGATGGAGTTGTGGGAGAGGATGGAGGGGTGGAAGCCGAGGGATTTAGCGAGAGAGAGAGCGGAGAGGGCTTGGGGGATTTGGGAGGAGGAACAGTAGGATTTTATGAGCAGGTCGACGGCAGTGGGGGAGGGGGAGATGAGGGGTTTGGTGGAGCGGAGGAGAGGGAGGGAGCTGGAGAGGGAGGGGAGGAGGGAGGAAAGGGGGAAGTGGGAGGTGAGGAAGCGGGAGATGGATAGGGATTGGGAGAGCAGATTGAGCTGGGAGAGAATGTGGAGAGCGAGGGAGAGGAAGAGAGAGAGGGTAGCGCGGCGGGAGGGGAAGGCGAGGAGGAGGGCTTGGGTTAAGGCGGAGGGGGGAAGAGGGTGGCTGATGGGGAGGTTTTGTTTGAGGCGGCAGAGGGCTTCTTTAGCGAGGATGAGATCCGCCGCCCCCCCCCCCCCCCCCCGCCGGCAGCGGGGGCGACAACGGCGGCGGCGGCGTGTTTCGGCGAAGAGAACTTCATGAGAATGAGGAGGGATAGTAGCGGATGGTCTCTACATCCGGAAAATAAGATGTGCAGTTCTAGCATTGGTAGGTAAAAAATGTAATAAACAAATATATTCTTAAAATAAAAATAAAAACACAAATTTGAAATCAAACAAGTAATAAGCTTTTCCTGTTTTGAGACAATTTTAATGTTTTATTTGTTTGAATCAAAATGCAACCATCAACTCTTTCAATGTCACGTGTCCTTCAAGTTTGTACTTTGAAGAAAAGAAAGGAGATGATTCAACAGCTATGTTCAAATAAGTGATTTGAACACTGATAGGGCCCCAAGTTCAAAAATTAACATCAAATAATGATATATGCGATTCAAATTAAAGTTTGAATGATATTTGAATCATATATTTATTTAAAATAAAGTTTGATATTAGGTTCAAACCTTATTATTATGTTCACATTTATTTGAACTTTATATGTACAACTTATATTGTGACCGAAGTAATGTATCTGAAGAACTAGATTCACATTTGTTTGAAAAACTTTTCTTCAGCCTGTTAGACAACATTGCAATTCTCACACTTACGGCCCCTTTACAAATAGTGTGAATTCTAATAGGCCTAAATCATAGAAGCCCATGGATACTACAGCCCATTAAAATATTGTCATCTGGTAAGCCCATGTACATATATGACTTTTCTCTTACATTTATTTTCATCAATAATTTTAATTGCAGAAGAAAATAATTGCTTTTCATCCAAAATTGTACTTCTAAGAAAAGAAGTATTTACTAGTTACTAAGAGGGATGCTAGGTTTCGAATAAAAATTTAGAAAAATTCTATAGATTTGGTTATATTACACAATTACATTAAAAAAAAAATGAATATAATAAAGTCACCATAGCTAAGTTCGTAGCGAGCAACTTGGGTTGATGTCAACTAGTTAGTGGCGCTACAAACTTATTTTCTCAACGAGTTCTTTCGAAAAGAACCTCTAGTGAGCTATGAATTCTCAAGTTTGATGATATTGAATAGATAGTCGAGTTTACTTTGCAAAACAAGTTCGAGAGTCAATTATAGAAGAAAATATTATATCAAATAAATCAGACATACGGTCAACAACTTGAATTACATCAATTACAGAGTGACCAAAGTTTTAGGTTACTTTTTAGTACCAATTTGAATTAATTCTTGATTAAAAAAAAACTTTTTGAATGTGATTTAAATCTTTTTTTAACTTGATTTGATTAGTTAAGAAAAACATGAGTGCACAAATGTTAACATAAAATAATAACATTATTAATGTTTGGCTACTTAAATTTTTAACATTTAAATTCTTTTTTGAAATAGTGAAAATATCTGAGAAAAAATAGTTGTCCTTTAAAAAATAGACTAACTAAATCCCTCTCTCTCTCTCTCTCTCTACATATATATATAT
>NW_018164729.1:1155657-1192802 GCF_001263595.1 Phalaenopsis equestris | reverse complement strand
TATATATAAGAGTATTTACATACATATCACTCCATTCTTCTGTCAGTAATTACCTACACTTAGCCTCAATTTTGCATACATGCTGCTTTGCCTATGCATGAAAATGTATATTTCATTTTTTTTAAAATTAAAATAGAGATATTTTTTATGCCATAAGAAAGGTTTGGGTGGTATAATTGTAAAAATTAAAAGTTATGTTAAAAATACATGGGATAATTGGTGGTATGTACGCAAACGCCCCTTTATAATATTAGCTATCATCAATCTTCCACGTCAACATTAATTGGAGGAATCATGCACGATTGCATGTTCTTAATTGAATATATTATTTCCACTGTTCACGATCAAACCCTATCAATCCATCAAATTTAAGAACTCGTATGGTTGTATTTATTAGCCATTATAATTTTTGTGGCAATAAATTTAGTTGTTACATATTTTTTTTTCATAAAATAATTTAAATTAAATTTTATATTTCTTTTCGGATCAATTTTTATAAAATTAAGGGTGCGTTTGGTAAAAATTTACATATTTAGCCTACTTCTTTACTATAACTTTTTATTTAATAATTTTTTGAATTTTTTTTTCAAATAAAAAGCTTTTCACAATACTCATCCCAAACAAACTCTTGTCCTCGGTCCGACCTTGTCATATTAAAAAGAGCATTGGTAAATGAGAGTATTAAAATAAATATATAAATAAATAAAAAATATATATGTTAAGGGGACAGTTGGAATGACATCAATTGAGAATAAGAGATAACAAAAAATAGATTTTAATATTTGGACATATACAATAATTTAATAATAAAAATTATCATCACTCAACAAACAAATAAAATTAATTTCAGTGAATTAAAACAAATGAGATAAATATAAAATAATATTATCAGTAATTGCTTACAAAAAAATTGGCATAAAAATATATTATCCACAACATTCAATAATTTAAAATAAGAAAAAATAAAAAATCCATAGAATCAACACCAAATATTTTTAAAAATAAAATTTAATAATTATGATTATAAAACAAGCTATATATAGAAACACATGCTATTCCCTTTAAGAAGCAAACCATATGTAGCATTTAATTAATGTTATTTATGTATTAAATAAAAAAGAAAATAGGAAGCCCCACAATCGTGGAAGGGAGGGATGGGAATCATGTAACGTCCATATGATTGGTGGAGACATGAGGGTATGGACGTTTTAATATACCAAAATGTCTCTTTGAAGGCCGCCCAAATAATATTTTGCAAATAAATTTTGATATAAAAATAAATGGGAACAATGATACATCTTTCATAATATATAAATTAAAAAATCACATTAAATATGTGTTTATTTGATTGGGTCAATTATAAGAGCTTTCTCTTTCTTTTAATTCTTCACACTTCATATTAAGCTTGATTTTTTTTTAAAGACTGACATCCTTAATAACTCACATATTATACTCCTATTGTTCATGGACATAAGAACTCTTTCTCTCTCTCTCTCTCTAAGATGTTATGAAAATTACATATATATATATATATATATATATATGTGCATTATACTTTAAAGGGATAAGTCATAATGCACATTTCGGGGCTTTATGGTAGAGCAGCTTCTCTGAAGGTCGTAAGTCTCCTCAAATCATGGGTTCAAATTCCCTCATGTGTAGCTTTGATACTTGAATATTTAGCACACTTAGGGATGAGCGAGACTCGTCTAATAGCTTCCGCCCATTCCTTTTAGTGTGTGTGTGTGTGTGATAATGGATAATGTTAAAATAAATATAATAATTTAAGTTTTATAAAAGACAATACAAAAATTGAAAGAGCCAAGGGACCAATCTACTAACAATCCAAACCAAAAAGATTCCACAAAATTAGGGCTGAAGACTCAGACAGAAACAAAAGAACAAATTGAAAGGCAACCTAAAATAAGCTTAAATGGAATCATAAAAAAATGGCTATTAATAATTCCAGGAAAGAAGGGTGATAATCGTCAAATAGTTTTAAAAATAAATTTATAAATATTGTGCTTAAATCATATTTCCATGATATTTATTAGGCCATATATCTTAATCAAAATAAACAACATGAAAGTATAATTATCATTGATTATAAATAATATTATAATGATTCAAGCACGCTCACTTCATAGATAAGTTATTGTTTGAAGAATAACTTCTTATCCAAGTAAATTAGCAATTTTAATTATTGAGATTTTATATTAATAAATTACCCTCCAAACTTGATCCAAATATCAATCAAACCTTCACTTAACTCACACGTTTTTTTTTTAAAATAAGAGAATAATTAATTGCATTCAAAATAGTTGAAGAAGAAGATGGAAAGCAATTTTGTTAGCGATATATATAGAAAGAAAATTTAATTAATTGATAATGTTTATTATATTTATTGAATTTTATTTATTTATTAAGATGGTCTTTGTATATTAATTCCTAGGAGTAAATGGGAAATTAGTCCTCTCCTATTTAAATGAGATTATTTTAGTCACATAATTTATATACTCCACATATTCTTTAAATTGGAGCTGAAACGGTCCCTATGGGAGACTATTAGAGCTCAATTTTAAAATAGTTGGGGAATATTTTGACACTTTCAATACCTAGCATGTTACGGAAAACAATTTATTTAGAATTTGCATGCTAAAATAATGAAATATTACATTGAATATATTTTATTGCTCATGAAAAAATTGAAATCAATAGAAATACATAATGTGCATGTATAGTTAATTGATAAAATTTTAACTTCTATTTACAAATCTATCACCTAAAATTTAAATTTACATTTTTACCTTTTTAACTTATAAAAGTGAAAATACACCTTTTTTCATGCATATGTAAGGTGGATGCATATATGTTAAAATTAAAATTTGTGTGTTATAAAGACACGTAAATACATATAATTAGGTGGTATGTTTGTGGTATGTTTGAAAAAAAAAAAAATGATTATATTTGCTATATAAATTCTATGACTTCTAACTCGAGGCCGATCAAACACATGAAAAATTAGAAGTCAAATTATATGTAGATATAAATGACAAAAACTATAATTATAGTTGATTATTCTAAATACCATTGTATATTACTTATATATGATAGCAATGAATCAAATTCAGCCCCATTTGGCATATAATACTATTGTCTAATCAACAATTTCTTATCTAAATAACTAATATTGTTAATTATTTAGGGAGCATATAATTAAAAGGCCTCCAAACTTGATCCAACCATCAACCAAACTCCATGCACTTAACCGACACGTTTGTTTTGATAAAAGAATACAAATTGCAGTTACAATTTGAGGAATAAGTTGACAAAAAGGGTGATTATATAATTAATGAATTGAACAATAATTTTAATTTTTTCATTAAATATATGCATATAAATATATCATAATCTTAAGAACAAAATGGTATGCTGAATTCCGAAGACATAATAAGGTACACTGATTCAAGACTGGATAACTTATCCTATAATTATTTTTATTTATCCTGTATGAATGATGACTAGGCTGACAAATGAAATATAATTAAAAATATTGCAGTTTTCTTAGGAGCTTTGTCTCATATGGTCTGAATATGGGAAAATTTTTTTAAATAGAAGAAAATATGGAGCTACCTCCCCTCCTATCCTATCAAAGTGTAATAAAAGGGAACTGCCATGTCACATATGCATATATAATACATAAGGGAGACATGCATTATTTCACATGGAGAACTAGGAAGTCAAAAATATATCAAATGCTAATGGATAGGCCTTCTTTAATTCTTGCAAGCAAGAAATAAATAAATAAAATGGAGTATGCTTACCTAGAATAACATCCTTGAGTGAGAAGGAATCGTTGACTAGATTTATTACATTATATAAAAGTTGAAGGGTTTGAATGATAAAAAATACAAGAGAATTATTGGAGAAAATGAGAAAAATAATTAAAATTAAATATTGAATGTAAGGAAGAAATATTGAATGATAATTATTTTTATGTTGAATATTTTATTGAAATTAAATTTTGAGAATATTGATAAAGGCTATGAATTATTTCATGCTGAAAATGTTAATAGTAGTGGGAATGTGTATGTGAAATTAATGAATAAGGATTTGAAAAATAAAATTGTTAATGTGTAGAGTTAGTGATAGGGTGATTTCCATTAAGATCATTATTAAATATGATGGAATAGATAGAAAAAATTGAAGATAAAGTATTTATTGATGGTGATTATATGAAAATATAGGTTTTGACATAATGAACTATTAGATGATTCATGATGAAGACATGATAAAATGCAAGCATAGAATAAGAGAGGTTATAGTTATTTCGTAGAAGCATATGACGTTACAATAGTGAACAAATACTTCTAATTTAAAAATAGAAGAGCAATTAATCATGTGCAAAAGTAGAGTAAATAAGTCACAAAAAGATTTCTTAAATTAAAATAAAAAAAAAGAGAAAAAAAAATATTTAAAAGATTATAAAATGATGTCAAGAGAGATTTGGACCACACAACATATAAAATGTATTTTTGAGAGTATACAATAAATAATTAAAATAATTAATTTTTATTATATTGAACAAGAAATAGGAATGTAAAATATGGAATATTATAATTTTCTTTGGATGAATGTCAAGTGAGGCAAACTATAAAATTTTAGTTTAGCCAAACTTGATGCAGGGTAGTTTATTCGGCTAGGTTCATTTATAGAATTATTCTTATAGAGATTTTAGAAAATTCTAGAAATATATGATATACATTTGCATAAGATGAAATTATTGCATTCCCCAATACAAGAAAATAACATATCAATCATGCATATGTTACTATCATTAAACTATTGTCGTATCGTAATTGGTTAAGATTTCTTAAACATCACCATAACATCTATTAGGATAATCAACGAGCTTGATAGAACCAATATCCAATGGAGGAATCATAAGAATCTTATGTATTCTCATGTTGAGAGCTTAATAAAAAACTTTATTAACATTAATTAATAATTTAATACATTATAAGTCTTACAATAAAGATAAAGCTTATCAATTGAGGATGAACATGATAAGTTTCATAATAATTATTATGAAAATATATTAATTCAAAGTAAATGCCATTATTAACATTATGATATAATGATAAATTTTGTTTGAAGCATTAAATATGTAATATAATCGCTCCTTAGAAAAGTATCATTATATATAAAAAAGATTAATTCTTAAGGAGCTAGAGATGAACCAAGCAAAGGATACACAAATTAAAGCTATATATATATATATAATAAAGAGAGAGAGAGAGAGAGAGAAAGAGAACCCCTTGCATTCTTATTAATCTCATTAGTACATATATATAAATTTACTAAGTTGAACCATTTTAATATATGCATTCTTATGTTGGTTTTATTCTCTTTCTCTATTATATTGTTAGTATAGCTGCTTAATAGAGTATTCCAAAGCTTTTTTTTATTCCTTACAATATTTATTGTTCACAATGATTATTTAGTGATTAGGTGAGAAATACAAAATGATCATTGAAGTAAAATGCAATGCATTTTAAAAGTTTGAAAAAAATAATTTTAATTGAGGGTTTAAAAAATTAGAATTAATTTTGGTAAAAAGTATAACGAGCAAAGCAAAAGCTTTAACTTTTGATGATTGATATGATACATTTAACATTAAAATGGATGAAAAATATTATAAAGAATGGCTAAAACATGATATAAGTGATTAATGATTTAATCAAATTAAATATATTAGAAGTGAAGCTAGTTGTTTCTTGAAAAAAAATTTAGATAATTTTAAAAAATAGAAGTTTAAATTTCATAAATTACTTAAATAAGGGTTCTAATGAAAAAAAAAATTGAATTACAAATTTACAAATAATATAATGAAATATATTATAGATTGATAAAAAAATTAAATGAAGCTAGCCTTAAAGAAGATTCTTAAAAGTAGGGTTTTAGGTAAATACAAAAGTGTTGAGATTTAGAAAGTTGTGAGGAATATTTTAATAGTTTATAAGATAATAAAACATTTCATATTAGAATATTAAATACTAAATGTCACATGATTTAAGAAGATAAAATGTTTTGATACTTAAATTTAATGGTAGACATAGTTTTTATGCTAATCTTTTAAGAATCAAACTTATAAGTTGTCTAATAAAGTTATAGGAAAGAGTAGCAGAACATATGCTTAGAAATATTTTCACTTAAAGAGTTTAGTTTCATGCCCTAAATATGCTTTATGAAAGTAATTTTATATTTAGATAATTAATCGAGAAGTGCATGGAAAATATAAAAAAAAAGATATTTATATGATTTGGTTGATCTTAAGAATGCATATATCACGCAGTATAAGAACTAAATTGGTGCAAATTAAGATAAAAATATGTCTATCAAGGGGCATGTGGATGTTATTAAAGATATATATGATAAAACACTAATTAAAAGTGTTTAATAAATTGGCTACATTTTTATAATTGCAATTTATTTATATTAAAAATCAACATTGAATTCATATATTTTCATATTCATTATGAACATACTAACAAAAGATGTTTCAATTGATATGCTTTCGTATATAGTTTTTGGTAGATGCCTAATGCTTATTCATAATACATTCACTAAAACAATTTTTTAGAATAATCTAAAAATATTAAAACATAAAAGCATAAAATTTATGCACTAGAACAAGGAACAGGTATATGATTATATGATATAAAGTTAATCTAAAATTATTAGAAGATAATGTGTTTGTTATACAGAAAAATGGTGATGCAGATGATGATGTAATTTGTGGAGTTAAAGCTAATCATATTGTCAAAATTGAAAAACGGCATAAGAGTTTTGCATGACAAAAAGAAATCATGTATAATTTACGTAGATTTAATAAATTATAATTAGATTCACACTAAAGACCACTCATCATTAGCTAAACCTAGCTATAACTATAATATTAGAACTGACATAAAGCACCTTAAATATCTTCAATATTTTTCTAAATCTTGCTTTTGCTGTCTGTATCAATCTCAAATCCCGCAATCAGCTTCGTTCACGCCTAGTCAGCTGCATAACTTTATATATAAGAATGATTAGGAAGCTGCACGCTTTCACCTTCATCTCCTTTTACAACATCCAATCCTCTTAACTTCATCACTTTTTACATCATCACATCCTCTTAATTAATTGTTATTTCTGTATCCATTTATCATTTTCTGATTTGCAGCAAGCCATGGTGCTTACACTTGTCGTCTTCTAATTTGTCTTTTTATCTTTTCGTCTACCAAGCAATAATGTCTCCAAACTACCATGCTTTCATTGATATATACATGAAGTTTACATATCTAACTTCTAATGTTTGATATTTATATTTATAACATATGGTGTCATCCATAAATTTATGCTTGAAAACCAAAATTTTACACATTTATAAAGACACTGATGGTGTTCTTTTCGAAATGATAAAATACACAAGAATTGTGGTACTTATGTAAAAACAACAACCAATTTAATAGAGTAACAAAGTAAACTATGAACAGTACATGATCCCGAATGTCGTGCCAATCACAAAGAGATTTATTGAAACTCAAGCAATTACTGGCTGCTTGTGGAGCAACGAGCTCTTCTGTGCACAAACATTGTTACTCAAGAAACTGTGTAACTATTTTCCAACCGTGTGAGAAAAGGTTGTATGTGTATCACTAACTCATAGTAGAAAATTTTAACTAGGCTATACCCCATGATTTTTTTTTTTTTGGGCTTTCCACGTAAAAATATCTGTTGTTTCTATCTATCTATTTTATTACCTAAATATTTGTTGGATTCTCATGCAACACTAAGACAATAATTCAATACTCCACTGTGAGTGTGTGTGTATTTTTTTCATAAGGAAATAAATATTTGACAGAGACTCAAATATCGATTTCTCTTGCGTTTTTTTACCCCATGATGAGAGCCCGAGCCATAAGCTTAAAATTCCAGAGCCCTCACGCCACGGTGGGATCAAACTTTTGACCTGAGATGATTTACAGTGACCCCGCCACTAACAAGCGCGCGCACGCACACACACACATACTTAATTCAAATATATGAGCTAATTAAACGCTGAATGGGTAGAGAATAAGGGCTCTTATGCTATTACACATGATAAGAACAGTTTCATAGCTACTCCTGTGGTTTTGCACCTAGATATTAATAATAAAAGGCATGCTTGATCACATTATGATTAAAGTAAAACAGTAACAGCAAATTGAATTAAATAAGCTGGCAACTTGCATGAACATTTAACACATGCTATTGGTAGGCATTAATTGCTACAATATTGTACAATATTATAAAGTTTCACTGTTTATAACAGATTAATGATTTGTTCCAAAAGGTTTATGTGCCCATTTTCACTTAAAAAATCATGAAATTAATACATTTTTAAAATTATAAAAAGAGAGAATAAAGTGTGAGATTTTATTTTTGCACAATTTTGTTCGCAAACTTGTATGTTTTGCACCTTTCTCGCTATGATTTGTCCCTTAAGTATAGTGGACAAGGAATATTATTAATTTTCTAATTCTATGTTAGTGATGAACGGTGGAGAAGATTTCACTTAAATCATAATGCTGATCATGACTGCCGACTGAATTGGGACCTCAACCACCAAGAGCAATTTGCATCTGGAGGATCCTCCCATGCAAAATTTATGCAAGTGAGCTTAATAAGTGACAATATGAAAGTATCATTATGTTTTTATATTTTTTATCTGCATGACATTTGTCACTCTATCACTCTACTGAACCATCATCTGCATGACATTTGTCACTCTACTGAACCATCACACACACACACACACACATGAAAATATATTGAATAATCATCATTTTGCATGATACAATAAAAAAATGATCTCCTGAATATATGAGCAACTTTATAAAATTATAAATATTTTTATATGAGTTTTGTAATAAGATCGTTTGTCCCACACAAAGCACCAAGAGAATAAATTTGTAAAAAATGAACATTTCCATGGCACACACACACACAAAGATATATGCATGTACATATATATAGATATATATTGTTATGATAATTAGATATTGAAAGGTTCCATTTAGTGATGTTATGTTCTATATATTTGTTCTTTATATTGGAACATTTCTCTACTTTATTCCCAAAAATTCTAGCATATAATTGTTTTCATTTTATTCCTAACATCTACAATATTTTTTTTTTCTTTTGTGGAAATCAAAATTTTCAATAAAAAAAACAAGATATTAGGCAAGTCTTAAAAAAGGAACTTGTTTAGTGAGCATTAATTATGCATATATGCAAGTAAGCTAGCTAGTTGCATGGTCCCCATATATTTTGGATCAATGGATTCATTAAATTTAACTTCTTATATTATGGTAATTTATAAAAGTTATTCTCTAATGATCAGTTAATATATTCTTATTTGAAGCATAAGCATATTTAAGTTCCAAAGTTAAAGAGCAAGAGCTGAGGCATTGTCATGATTGCAAGATGCATGGAATTAAGAAAAATGAGATCCAAAGTAAAGAAGAATCATCAAAATAATTAGACTAGGAATTTTTCATTTTAGTTTAACTCATTAAATACGTAATATTTCTTGATATACACATTCTAATTGGATTAAATGTGGAATATTATTTCATTCCTTCATTATTGTATTAATTGCAAAATTTTTTATTATTTATCTTTTATTTGAAGATTACAACCTGACTTCATGCAAGGCCTTGGCCAACTAAAGCTTTTATTCATAGTAAAGTAAGAAAAAAAATGTAAAATGGGACAAATGCAAGTTGCTAAGTAACTTTAAAAAGCCACATAAAACATATATTTTATGTACTTTGCACTAGAGGACTCTATTGTCTACAAAAGTGGTCAAGAAAAAATGCTATTATTATTATTTTTCCTTTTAATCTCTTTTATCTCTCTAAATGTATCTCTAAACAATTAATAATATTGCATTATTATTTTTACGTGCATATTTACTATTTTATCTGGCCTAATAAACCTAAAATTTTCAAACAGTGCCAAACTTTCAACCCAAGAGAGCTTGAACTCGATTTTCTTCGTTAGGCAAAACCTATTTGAATAAATATGAAAAAATTGAATCAAATCTCAATTTTTTTGTCATAAAAAAATAAGCTAATCAAATTTCTGTAGAAGATATTCCTAATTAGTATAAAACCTATTTTAATTAGTATTAAAATTTAAGAAATTGAAGTTTCTAGATACAAACGAGCAGGTACAACTGAAGCTCAAACCTCAGAAAACCACCTCCATAGAAACCAACTAAAAAAGAAAAAGACTGAACCGGCTGAAGACAAAACCCCCTCTCCTTTTTAAAAGATGCAGACTGCCACATTGACTCCACCACAACCATGAAAATGAGCACACCCACCAATGTTGCACATAACAATCTGTCATGCAACGCCCACAGATAAAAGATATATATTTTATATTTTAAATTATATTGCTATGTGTGTGAAATGTCAAAGTTTAGGTGTAAATATATACATATGAAAATAAAATTAAAAAACTTGTGTAGGAGAGCTAGAGTGGAGCTAATCAGCCTTTTGCCAACGACTCTCCCTTTCCATGCATGGCCTCAAAAGCTGCAATTGTCAAGTCCACATCCTCTTTAATGTTGCCCACCCCCCACAATAAACGCCAAAAGGCCACAACCAAATTAATTACTTATTTATACCAAGAGATAGAGAGAAAGAGAGTGTGTGTGTGTCGTTTTCCTCTCTTGTGGGTCTGAACTTTTGCTGCTTGCATGTATTGGCATTTTAATGACTCCTTTTGAGCATGCAGAATGATAAGAGATGAGAGTGGAATGAGCTTCAAATGGTTCCATGGTGGGAGTGAGAGGAGGCGCCATTGATAAACAACAATTTCATGAATGATTTTTTTAGAGAGATTGCTCAGAGATAGTATTTGGGTTTCAACAATTCAACACCATCATCATCTATTTTTCTCAGCAACCAAGTATTAAAAGAGATGTTTAATTTATCTTTTCATTAATTTATTAAAGTATTTTATTTACCATTATCTAAATTTAATCATTTCTATTTCTATTTTAAGAATCCAATAGATGTTAATAGGAGTATGACACTAAAATGCTATATACATATATGATGAATTTTAATATATATGTTGGATGTTGATAAGTTCACTAATTGCTATTTTAATGATCTATTCAATGAAATGATTTTATCTCTATTAATTAAAAAAAAAGATTATTTCTTAAAAATTTAGAGTGCTTGTGACCATACAATTAATTGTTTGTAGAGGTACTGATTTTGGTCGTATTGTCCCATAAGTAAGGATGAACTCTTTAAAAATCCTTATTTCACTGTATATTAAAATTATATTTTCGGTTTTCATTTTTTTCATCAATATTAAAATGTGGAAATTTATTTACATAGAGTTCATGCAATTCTTATGAATTTACGTATTAAAAGTTTGATATTTTAAAGTTTGATATTTATATTTATGTACTTTAATAGTGTAATAATCACATAAAAAGTTAGGCATGAAAAAATATATTTCACATTTTAAAATTAGATAACAATAATAATATGAATCTAAATATCAAAAATTATATTTTAGATATGTAAATATATAAAATAATGTGAAATGTATGTAAATCTCCTTATAATTTTGATGTGCTCTAAAAGATTCCCTGTGGTAGAGTAATAAATTATCATCTTACCATTGCGAAGGATTCGACACACACTCAGATGAAAGAAAATAATTGAAAATGACACGAGAAATTTTTACGTGAAAAACCTGAAAAAGAAAAAAACCAATAGGTCTTTCCAGCTGAAGAGTTCCACTATAAAAAAATGATTACAAATGCAACCAGTTATCCCGCAGGCGGAAAAGTGTTATTAACTTTCTAAGTTACAACGTCGATGTGTTGAAATTGGCGGCATATGGTCGGCCGTGTTCTAATTGGTTGGCGGTGATCGACGTCGTCAACGGGGGTTGAAGGAGATTTGTGGTGATAGACCACGTTTGATGATCATTTGAGTATCTTAACAATATCAAAATTGAGCGATATTGGGCTCATTGGATTCATCTTGTCGAGCCGCTTGACTCAACTATAAACTCGTCAGCTTCGACATTCAATTGACTTTCAAAATATGCTTGGATAGCTTCTAAAAGTGGTTTAACAGCTTGATCTAAATTGATTTGACTCGGATTGAACTGATTTTGACAACATTGGGTCCGCCTCGTCGAGCTATTCATTTTAACTATAAGTTTGTTGAAATTTGAGCTCTGAATGACCTTTGATTAAAGTTTGAATATATTTTGCTCAAAAGATCGTTTCAAAATCCGTGTCATGCCTTAAGATTCATGTTGGAAGATGTATTTATTGATGACATATCAAATTTACTTCAAATCATAAATAAATATGTATTCTAAAAAAAGTATTAAAACGATAAATTTGCATAAAGATGTAAACTTTAATCATATTTAAGAAAAAATGATTAAAATTTATTCTTTTGTCATAAAAAAAAGTGCAATCATAACTCTAATTAATAAAGTGAGAAAGAAAAAAGAGAGCTCCCAATTATGCTAATGTTGTCTTACCCATGAAACTAAAAAATATTTTGCTGATGTGTTGACACTCAATCTTTGGCTAAGCACTTATTGCAGCATAGCTTTGGTTGTGGATTCATAAAAACAAAGAAAATTAAAAAGAAGTATTAATTATTCAAAACAGTAAAATTAAGATACGAGAGAAGCTCAAAACATTATTGTAGGTGTTGTAGTTTTCTCTGGAGTGTGATTTGGCATTACTCCAAACCATTAAGTTGAGTTGTGGGGTACATTTTTTGGCTTTTTTGTTGTGTTATACTATCATTGGCGCATGTGACTCACCTAGCCAAATGTTGTACACTGTAATGATATTTTGATAGATGGTGATGACATCAATGATTATCTTTGATTCTAAAAATGAAATGATTTAAACATATTATGTACATACTCTTCTAATTGAATGTAGAAGCAAAATAAGTTTTATTGCTTGTCTAGATGCCAACTTTTCATGAGGTATTGGCGACTAGAAGGGGTTTATTCCACCCTTGAGTAGTACCTTTGATGAGCTTGAACTAATATCAAAATTATTATTATTATTACTTACTAATCATAATCTATAAAGTTATATTTTTTGTACGTAGCTTATGCTAATGTAGGTGTAACCTAAATTTAAATGAGATTCAGGGCTTTTTTCTTAGAGATGATAATGATGCTCATGATTATTCCAAGTCTATATAGTATCATGATTAAGCTGAAGAAGGGAATAGAAAGAAATACAAAACCTTAACTTGTGATGCCAACTTTTTTATTTTTTTGCCTATTTGTTGTCGCATATAATTCTTTTTGATTGCCATTTTCTTTAAATCATTGATTTGATTCAGGAGGGAGATTTATTCAAATAAGAAAATTATAGAACGATAAATAAATAAACAAGTTGGAGACTCTGTGTCTTCAAAAAGAACCGAGAAAATAGTCATGTATATGTCACATCAAAAATAGATGCCAACAAATATGTATAAAAATACATTGTTGATTGCATCTACAATAAACTTCGCTACTTCAAAAGACGTGACCAGTGTTAGATGATTGACATGAACTCATGATTGATGAAACAAAATAATTTGTTTCTCGAAATCACTGTGTCGATGGTAGCATTAGAAACAACTTTAACAATGACAAGAATGATTACACTCAAGTTAAAATTGTACAATATGTATCCTAACTAGCTGAAAAAATATTATAAAAAAATGCATTTATTTTAGATGACACTCCTGTAAAAGTCCCAAACTTTAAAGGTAAATATTAGTAAGGCAGTATACAACAATTCCTTTAAATAAATCATAGAAAACATGCAACTAAGATGTTGGGAGGGGGGCAAGGAAGGCTAAATAGAGAGAAAAATGACCATAATAGTACTTTTGGGTGGAGGAATGTGGGGAGCATGTAGAACCCACAGCAAGAAGAGGAATGAAGTTTGAATAGGGTCACTGGTAGAAGAGGGGCATCAGAGGACAATGAATACAATTCACCGGGGGTTGTGTTTTTTTTCCTCCGCCTCATCGCTCCATGTCAGTGGGTGCGGCATCCACACCCAATATTTTTTTTGTATCAGAAGAAGGAAATATCGAACAAAGGGCGACAAATGTGAGATCTGATTATACATTACACGACATCGATGGAGGGTGGTGACGGGACAATATAGCGTTAAGGTCGAGCCACAAAGAAGAGTTGGTAGGGAATATCGTAAGTAAAGGTGGCTAACTTGATGCCTCGGTATACTTCAGGTGGCTACTACACACATTGAAATTTGGGTGTTTAGTAAGAAAATATTTATGTTTTCGGTCACCCCTCTAAAAAATGGTCCATATAAATAATAAAATTTAGTTATGAAATATTTAAATACTAAGTTCTTACGGACTAGATATGTAAATTCTGCTATATTTTATATTTTAATAATTTTAAATTTATAAAATTTCGATGAAAGAGTAAAAAAATTTCGTGCGCTTTTTGGACTTAAATTTCCATTTAATTTGCTAAATGGTTTCCAGCAGCCGAGCAGCATTCCGTATAGGAAGCAAAACGGGCAAAAAAAAAAAATTCTTAAAGAAAAATAAAAAAATCAGTTAACACGGACGCGTGGGGACCCCTACTCACAACACGTATCAGCCACACGAGGGACTCCAATGTCGGCACGTGCGACAGATCCAGCTGGCACGCTCACCGGTCTTTTCGTCGGGGAAAACGGCTTGTGGGCCCAATTCACTCTTTCTCCGGCCCCACCGGATTTCGGGCTCCGGGTGGGACCCGCTAACGTGGATTCTCGTCCCCAACCAACTATAAGAGTACACCTCTTCCCCCTCCTCAGCTTGCACCAGAATTGAGAAGCTAGCCAAACCAGAATAGCCTCCCCCTCCCCTTCCCCGAAACTCTTTCTTTCGATCGCAGATGACGAACCAGAATGTGGTGGTGCCGGAATCGATGAGCATGGCGGTGGCCGCCGTGTCCAATCCAACGCCGATATTTCCCTATCTGCCGCCGAAGATCGGCGGCGCCGCCCCCCGGGAAGATCGGCGGCGCCGCCGCCGGAGCGGGCGGATTCGGCATCAGACGAAAGTGCCTACGTCAGCTCGATCTTGCTGAAGACGACGGTAATGGTAGGATCAATGTATGGATCGAAACCATGAAAGCCTCTTCACCGACGCACAAGTCGGCGGAGACTATTGGCGTCCCGCCATCCATCGCCGAGCAGAACGAGCATTCGACCTGGATGGTGACCGATTTAAGGGTTTCCGCTCTCTTTTTGCGATGTGGGTTTCGATTTTTCTTACTGTTTAAGGGGTTTATTTTATTGAATGCAGATGAGCCACCCATCGGCGCTGAGCATGTTCGATGAGATCACGAGAGCGTCGAAGGGGAAACAGGTCGTGATGTTTCTTGATTATGATGGCACGCTTTCGCCTATCGTCGATGATCCCGACCGCGCTTTCATGTCCGATGAGGTTCGTGACTTGTTTGTGGATATGGTTCTGATGATATGAGTTTTGTTATTGATTGCATTATGATATATGACGTTTTTTGGGTTCAGATGAGAGATGCGGTAAGGGATGTGTCTCGGTATTTCCCGACGGCAATTGTGAGTGGAAGGTGCCGCAACAAGGTGCATTTTCGTTCCTCCATTGTTGCTCTCCATATTTTCTTTGTGCTGTTTTTTTTTCTCTTTTAAAAGGAGAAGTGTTGATTTGCTGGTGAGTAGGTCTACAACTTTGTGAGATTGGCAGAGCTGTACTATGCTGGTAGCCATGGCATGGACATCAAAGTTCCAGCTAAGGGTCCCAGTTTCAAGAAAGCTAACGTTAGTGTTTTCTGGTTTCTCATTGCTCGTTAAAAATTAAGTTAAATTTTATGTATAATAAAAAAAGGTGGAAACTTTTTTTTTTTGTATGCTTCCAAAAAGAAATTTTCTTAGAGTTTATATTTATGTATTTTTGTGTTTTTTTTTTTCCTCTTGGTTCAGGGAAAAGCCGTTCTGTTTCAACCAGCTAGTAAGTTCTTCCCGATGATAGATAAGGTGTGATTTATGGCTTATTGAAGTTTTTACTTTATTGCAGCCAACAATATTTCATGGAATTTGTGACTGTATATTGAAAGGCCTCTATGTAATGATCTTATAAAGCTTTATAGAACCTTGCTGGAAGCGACCAAATCTACCCCTGGGGCCAAAGTGGAGAACAACAAGTTCTGCGTGTCGGTCCACTTTAGATGTGTGGATGAAAAGGTACTAAATCATATTATAGTTCTGTGTTATTATTTTTTTCCCCCATTTTCTTTCTTTTTGATAGATGAGTTTTTTTTTTCTTTCTTAGAGATGGAGAGCTTTAGCCGATCTCGTGAAATCAGTGATGAAAGAGTACCCAAAGCTGCGGCTAACTGCGGGAAGAAAGGTCTAACTTTTGGAGCTTCAAGCCACTTGTTAAAGTTTTCCATAGATAATTTTGTTTTTGTTGCTTGCTTTCAAAGCATGAATGTGACTTCTTGGCTTTCAGGTGCTAGAGATTCGCCCCATTATTAAATGGGACAAAGGGAGGGCCATGGAGTTCTTGTTGGAGTCTCTTGGTAAGTTTTAAAACTGCTTTTAGACACATTACATCAAGTCGTTTTCTTAGTATTGCTTGTTTTTGTCAAGCATAGATTTTATGTCGGTGAAATTAATTCCAACAAAATTTTTTTACTTCATCAAAAGCTTATTATGTTATGACGTTTCTTCGCAGGATTCGCGGACTGCAAGGACGTGTTTCCTGTTTATATTGGTGATGATCTCACAGACGAAGATGCTTTCAAGGTAAGCAAGATTGTTATTTTGTTATCAAAATGGTCAGAGTTTGCTCAAACTTCTCGTCCTTGAGTGTTGACATGGCTTTCTTACGTTTGGGTTTTAAGAGCCAGTGTCGTTGGAATAAATAAGTGTTTTTAGCAATAATATGCTAAAGTGACTCAGGTGTTGAGAAATAGAGGGCAAGGCTTTGGTATACTGGTTTCTAAAATTCCTAAGGAGACAAGCGCCTCTTATTCTCTCCAAGAGCCATCTGAGGTAAGTTAAATCAACACCAAATGTCTCTGCTTTTTGATATTTTGAGTACATCAGGATATATTTTGTTTATGGCACATTCCATCACTAGGGCCACATGATGGCTACTGTTATGTAAGCTTCTGCGTTTGCTTTGACAATACCAAGCCGCTGATTTTTTTATTCTTTGAAATAATTTCTAAGGTTATGGAATTCTTGCAACGGCTAGTGGTGTGGAAGAGGCTTACCTTGAAGTCTTGTACAACGGTTTAGATTAGATAAAATATGTGCCCTACACCACCCATGAAAGGCAACCATGGGATTTCTTGGTGAGCAAAATGCATGTATTTCGTCTTGGAAGGAAGAAAAATGAAACCTTTTGTACTTCTTTTTTTTCTTTCCTCCCTTCCCTCTACCTTTTGGATCTTTGTTGGGCATCAAAGCATTGTAAGCTAGCTTTCTTGCCCCCTCCACAAGGAGCTAAGTATTTGTAATTATTTCCATGTACAATGAAAAAGTAAGTAATAGCAATTGTTCTTTTGGTTCTCTGGTTATGGATCTTTTTTTATGCATAGAATGAAATTTTTAACCATATATTATCATACAATTATGTAGAATAAGATAGATGTTTCTATCTTAAATTTGGGGCAAACTTTTTTGGTCTCCTACCTTTAAAGCTTGGTATCACTATTGTGAATTCCAAGTTTGATAGGTTGGGTTCCGTTGAAATTATGGTAATGTGATTTGGCCATTTGGGCAATTATGAGGGTTGTATATGAAAGTTTTGGTGCTCAGAAAATATTTAAGGATGCTTATTAAAAAAGTGTTAATCTGAAATAGGTTTCTCGCAACCATACTCCATTTATTTTGTTTATGGGCAGGTAGGACGGTACGTGAAGTCTATTATAATTAATTATTTTCCCTTACTAATGCCATGCAAATGCTCACTGTTCTATGAGCTGTACTTCTTTGTCTTTTTAGCAAGGTTTGACCACAGCAGCAGCACCTATGTTTACTGATAATTGATATAAAAGCACGGCCATTGGTCTTGATCAGGATGAGCTGGCTTTTTTCCCTGCACAAAAGGTAGATTTCTGAGCGGGAGAGTGATACTAGATAAAGAATGGACCGTTAAGTATGACTATTTCTTCCTTATTATAAGATTGATAGTTTATGATGGGCACCATTATCATAGCAGCTATATTGCAACATTCAATTAGAATACAGCCTAAAAGTAGTAGATTTTTTATTTTTTAATTTTTTTTCAGAAGAAGACTTTATTCTAGTTAGATGCCTTTAAATCATGGCATCAGCGCCAAAACAAGTTGACTTTTTGTTTTATATCTTATTTGATACACTTTGAAACATATTTTAACCCCAAGAAATACATGGCAGTTTAAGATATTGGATCCCATCAATCATGGAGTTGCATACCGTATTCAGGTGGTTTTTCAGGTTCTATTACATAGGATCAGGTCTTTCTTTATGGAAAAATCTGAAGTTGCTTTCAGGTACCTTAGCCCTAACATTTAGAGGGGCCTTTTCCATACTAAAGAGCATTGATTGTTTCTTTGTGCAGCTTCACCAAGAATCAATACCATTAGTCGCATTCTGCAAATTAAAAAAAAGAGGGGAATTTTACATATATAGGACACAATTCCTATGTATCTACATATTTCACGCCTAAAACTTTTCTATTTACCTTCGTATCACTTTGGCGCATTAAACCCTTGCATGAAAGGTTTGTTTCGCTTCTAAAAAGTGGTAATAATATTTCATTTGATGTGATAATAAAGATTGAGTGCTACGCGTGTAAATTTGAAATTCTAGGTGTAAGATATGTAAGTACATAAGATTTGAGTGCTATGTATGTAAATGCCCAATAAAAAAAATGATAGTATACAATCATGCTTGATACTCTGATTTCTCTTATGTTACTCGGAGAATTGAGACTTCGAGTTGATATTTGATGAGAATACATTATTTGTTATGTTGATAATCATAAAGTTAATTATGAATGGTTTACAAATGATAAATTTAAAGACAAGAAAAAACATAATCATGAAGTTGTTTTGGCTCTTATACTAGTGCATTGAGATTTTGAATTAATCTTTGATGATTGTACTTTATTGACTTGATTAATTCTTATATAAAATTTGATTATAGCTAACCTGCAAATTATTAGTTTACAATATTCTCATTAAAATTTCATGATCGTAGAATAAGTTGGCATTATCATGTAAACAATAAAAGTGAGAACGCAATTTGAGCACTCAATCTTTTTACTTCTTTTGCATATGTTTCTAAAAGGCTTTTTGGTTAGCAGCAAACGCTTTACTGATTTGAGAACGAAAGGAATAAAGAAGCAAGTATTAATGTGTAGTAAATGTAGCACTTCTGCGGCACACCAAACACACAGCATAAGATTTTCTGCATTTTGCTTACATTCATTTTGCAGCAAACATAACAGCCATCCCCAAAAGCAGGAGTAAATAAATATTTTTTCATAGTGATTTTACTTTGTATATTTAATTATATTTCCTGCTCTTAAAAAACAAAGCAGGTTTATTTTGATTGATGACTTCTAGGCTCTACCAGAGTGGCAGAAATTCAACCGAAACAACATTAAGAACAGCTTTAAAATTAAAATCACAACACACTGCATCATTAATGAAATGCAGCCCGCTCTGAAAATCAGCTTTTGCCCAACAGCTACGCTACAGTTAGCTGTCATCAATTAAAGTGCATTCAAGGCATGGGTGGTTAAAATTATTTGAACCATACAAGATTTATTATTGCTGGCAGAAGAAGGCGATGAAGTCAAGTCTCCATCTTCTTTCTTTCCCAGACTAATTGAATAGCTACATTGTTAACTCTATTTGATAATTTAAGCTACTACTCCATTGGCCACCTTGTATCTCATTCAATCCTACATAAAAGTAGTAAGAGTGGCGTCTGTCACCATTATGAAATGCCATTTTTCTCTTTTTATAGAAAAGTTGCTGACATCCTTCCTAGTAAGGACATGAAAGAGAGTGAGAGATAGAGACCACCACTTGCAGTGATGGGGGAATCTATATGGTTGAGTGAGGAGTTGGATTCCACTAGGAGCACTAGAAAGGGCCTGCACCTTAACTAAAGTTGGAAGTCCAGTGCTATCAGATCATCATTGGTGCTAAGTTTCAATAAACAAATTCATTGGATGGCTCATATTATTGATGGTAAAGGGCTCAATCGACTTAACAATCATTGAGCATTTCAGTCACATTTTTTACGGAAAGAAAGGCCTTACAGTCTCTCAAAGCATAGTTTTTCTGTTAGAAGGAAGCTAGGAGGGCTAGACTAGGATCTGGTGATGCTTTTACATATATAAAACTTATGAATGAGTATTATTAAAATAGGATTTTGATAGAATCTTTGTGGTGTTGATATCTCATGGCTTCATGATTTTTATTGCTTGTCACCCCATAGGCCTAATGTCCCTTCACATGCTACTTCTGAAATTCTAAATTGAAAAAGAGAAGAACATTTTAGTGTCACAAGCAGGCATATTTTATGTGGATAAACGCACACTCAAACTGACAGAACCCAAGCCTCTGTCTTGGTCTTATAGAGGTACACTTGTTGCCTCATGGAGGCATGGAGTAGCGGGAGTGGAGAGCCACTGAGCTGTGATTGGTCGATGTAGCTTTTAAATAAGCAAAAAAAAGTTACTTCTTAGCACATGGTGGTGTGCTCCTGAATTGGGCAGCACATGCAGTGAGAGCATATATAATTGGGGGAGATCAGCCTCTTTAACGATTCCATGGCAGCATTGGCACCATGAAATATGAATGAAGATGTGATTTCGTAGTCCTGCTGATGTATTCTATGAAGCTAAGCTCATTGTTTAGTGTTATGCAGATTCCCTATGGGCTTCGAAAATTAATCAACTACTCTCCTCAAAAGACTCTGCATTTATTTTTTTATGTTATTTTAAGAGAGAGCTTTGAAGGGTCGAATTTTTAGAAGGTAGATTAAATTTTAGATAAGACATTACCAAGAGATTTTACCCTCATTTAGCGATGAATTTTTTATCTGAGGTTTGAGGTTTTTCATTGGCGCAAACCCCTATGGTTAATTCCCCTTCTGACAACGGGAGAGCACTTTTAATTAAGGTCAGTCATTAAGAATTGAGTATTCAACATATAATTGGGGGAGTTCAACCTCTTTACCAATTCCATGGCATCATTGGCACCATGAAATGTAAATCAAAATGTGATTTCGTAGTCCTGCTAAGGTATTCTATGAAGCTAAGCTCATTGTTTAGCATTATGGAGACTCCATGTGAGCTCCGAAAATTAAACGACCGCTTCTCAAGAGACTCTTTGCATTTTTTTATGTTGTTTTGAGAGAGAGTTTTAAAGGGTCAAATTTTTAGAAAGCATATTAAATTGTAGATAAAACACTACCCACAAATTTTTTGATATGGGGTTCGAGGTTTCTCGTAAGTGCAAGTCTCTATGGTTAATTACTCCTCCCAGCAACAAAAGAGCACTTTTGATTAAGGCTAGTCATTAAGAATTGAGCATTCAACAAATAATAGCAGCAGACTTTGGATTTAAATTGTAGAATTCACCACTTAAAGCTTACAACGAATTGTGGGGGAATGAAGACGGTCCCCGATCAAGATCCCATAACTTAGTTGTTTGTTTGTGTCATGTGTCTTAATTCTAAATTTCATTTATGTTTAGAGTTAGAACCAAGTGTGTATTTTTGCGGTATCTGACCACCTTTTTCTTTTTCGGGGCATGTCATCGACTAAGCGACACCAACTTTTTTTTATTTTATATTAAACTTGTTTTACTGTCTTTCTTGCATGCTTGTATGCTTGGATTGGCTTTCCCGTTATTTGATTGTGGTTTGTCTGGGAACCTTACGCTACAATTTAGGCTCTTTAAGACCTAAAATTTTATCAATTTTCTACAAAATCCTAATTAAATTTCAAAATGAATTAAAATTTAGCAATAAAAGTTTCAGGTTCTTTAAAACCTGCTATTATTTTTCTACATGACCTTCAGACCTATTTTAAAATGTGTTGCATGCATGATCATATCCCAAGTCACAATTAATAGGACATCCACACTTAGGGATAGATAATTGCATCGTTTGCAAGTTCCGAGGATGAGTCCTCGTGCCTCTTCAACCCGACTGACCCAACATAGATTACGACTTATGTGATCGTCTAGTGCACATAGGTCGTTAATGACTTTTTACGACCCAAACAGGGTGTAAGTCCTTTGTTGGGAGTATTTCTAACTTTGTAGCTGAAACTTCCTTTCTCTTCCTTTCCAGTGACATCTTTGCCACTTCGTCGAGTATAAGTTCTACCTCTTGGAACTCCATCCGATAGTCATAAGATAGAGTTTCGTTCATTTGGCCTAAGTGCTACTGAGGTTCCCGCGGATGATGCAATTTACAAATTGTTGACCGGGGATCTTTGGGCCTGTTTAGTCGACTACCTTCACAACCAGGTAGACTTATGGTCATCGTGTCTTGGGATGTCGGGTCTATGGTGTCGTAACCTGACTACCTCTACCCGCTTCACTCCTCCCTTCCTTAGACTACCCTTTTCGAGCCATGTAGCTCCCTTTGACGCTTTGTTGATGTCGTTGCATAGACCCTGATCGTGAATAGGCTGACACACACTTTGGATATGGTGATCCACCCTCTGCCCTTTTGGTCTGGTTTGGCCTTGGAAGCATAGTGTGGACCTTATTCGACTACACGATTATTTCATAGGCCCCGGTCAACCGATAAACTTCCGTTCGTATGGGATTGTGAGAGCCTCGCTCTATGCCCATATAGATCGACGCGAGCTTTGATGGCATCTGAATGTTCCTATGAGGTAATCGTCTTTTGTGACGCCTATCTCTACTAGTCTTTATACAAGTGCAAGTAAATTCCTTTATCGAGAGTTTTTTTAGCACCTCCCAAGATGTAATTAATCAAAAGGATACGTCCCTTTGGGAGGTTCTCTTGACCCAAGAACAAACAAACTCACTTGAATCTCTGGTTTTGGGTTTCTTTTGTTGGTCTTCTTCGTGGATACGTCTCTAAGGCATTTTCAACTCGATTTTGTTTCAGGCGTACGCACTTGGGCTATTACGTGAAGTTTTCTTTATGAAAGCTCTTCAAGTGTTTTTTTTTCTCATTTTTCTTCATCGTTGTATATTGCTTGTTGATTCCCTCTTCTCCATACTATTCATATGATCTAGAAGAGAGATTTACTCTTAAAAAAATTATACAACGATAGACAAACTGACGACTTCTTCGAAATAAAAGAGAAAAAATGTACAAAAACAAACTAGCCAAAGATGGAAAGAGAAACATTCCCCAGCGGAGTCGCCATAAATTTGTGGGCTTTAAAAATTAAACTACCGCTCCTCAGGAGATTCTCTACATGTATTTTTTATTTTGTTTTGAGCGAGAGCTTTTAAAGGTCAAATTTTTTAGAATGCTGATTGGATTGTAGATAAGACACTGCCCAGAGATTTTGCCCTCATTTAGCGAGGACTTTTTTATATGAGATTCGAGGTTTCTCATAGGCATAAGACCTTATGATTAATTACCACTTTAGGTAACGGGAAAGCACTTTCTATTAAAGTTAGTCATTAAGAATTAAATATTCAAATATTATAGCAGCAAACTTAAGATTTAAATTGTAAAATTCACTACTTAAAGCTTAAAGCGAATGACAGGGGAATAAGATAAAACTCGATCAAGATCCTATAATTTTGTCATCCCAGGTCTTCACGGTCCTTGATATGAGGTAGTCAACTCAACCTGACGGAAGGATTCTTGTCAGCAGTCATGGGTTGCATCGTCCAATAAATCCTTGTTGATCTGAGGTGGTTGTTTGTCTTAGGCAATAAATTTAATTTAGTATTAGCTAGTATAAAACTTTATGTCAATTAACTGCATCCTTATGATTCAGAATTCAAATGATAGAAAATCATTGGAAGATACGAGTTGAGGTCGTGACCGTAATATAATGATGTCATTTGACGGCAACCGACTGTGGTCGTAATCGCTATTTTGTGATGTCGTTTGACAGCAAAACCACGCAGTCATAGGACTCAGGCTATGTCCTACTGACATGCAATTGCTTTGATTGTAAATATAAAAACGCATTTAACATGACATTATCTTTTTGTGAGCTGAAGTCAGTCAGAAGTTTGTCACCCTCGACAAACTGTGTGGATGACGAATGAAATTTTCCTTTAGCTTTAGTGATTTATTCTTAGCTTAGATAATTTAATTGATTATTTTTAAAGTCTTGATTTAAGAGATTGACTCTTGTGGTTGAAATCTTCAATCAACACGATCATTATCTGAGAATTAAACATTTAAAGTTTTTATGTTTGAAGTGAGGCATTTAATTTTGTTAGTTTAAGCTTTTCCAAAATATAAGTTCTGTCGACTTCTATCATTATATGTTGGAGGATTGAAATATGTGATTTGAACTTGTAAATTCTTATTTAATGATTTGGACATTTATTGGGGCTTATTAAACTAGTCAACTTCATTCTTTACAGGGAGGAGGATCAGACTAGTTGAGTGAGATTTACAACCCTATTCTATAGACAAGGCGGTCTGATTAGCCCGCCTAGCTTTTCTAACCTAATATTTGAACATTTTATACTTTGGTTGGATTACATGTAGGCATTTAACTTTCATATATTCAAATAGCATAAAGAGTTTAATAAGCTTTACAAACTTTTATAAATGGTAAGCCATATTCTATACAATTTAATATGAAATTTAGATCAAGAAGTGCATGCAAGATTTTAAAAATATGTATAATTAACTTGCTTATATAGACACCATAACGCATATATAACTCAAAAGTATCTCAAATGATACTCATTAAAGTCTTTAAGAGTGGGCTCATTTTTAAAAATATCTCATTTGACGTAGAAGATAAAATTTGAAGTCATTTTGAGCATAAAATATTTTAGAAGTATTACAATTTTAGACTTTTAAAAAGGAACCACATGTTGAGTGGAGCCCGATTAAATATAAAAAAAATGAGAAATGTTGTTAACTGCTCCCACCTCCCCTCCATTACGCGAACGAATTCCACTCCCAATCTAAAAAATTCACGATTTCAGAACCCTGCCTTTTGTGTCTCTCGTGCGAAACTGAAAAACCACCGCTCCTCCTGTCTCTCTCTCGCGGAAATAGAAAGCCCCCTCCGTCTTTGTCCCCGTCTGTGGTTCGATTGTGAGGGCTCCTCTTTGGCAGGTGTTTTTCGCAAGGTTTGTTTTTGCGTGCTTGGGAGAAGGAAGAAGAAGATAGTGGAAAAAGAAGGTTGTTCTTCTTGATTTCTTCTTTGTGGCTTTCGACAGAAAAGAAATATGTTTTTCTCTTGTACGTTTTTCTTCTTCTCCGGTATATCTCGGTTTAGACAGAGAAGAGTGGGGAAGTGAGAGAAAGAGTTCGCTCTTGTAATTGGAGATGATCAACTGGTGTAAATTTCTCAATTAGTAAAATCTTCTGCATCTGCAACTTGCAACTCCGTGGATGTAAGCAATTTGTCGAACCACGTAAATTTGTGTTCTTTTTTGGTGTGAATTTTCTCCTGTTATTTTATTCGCTTCATCGTCGATTGTTTTAATATTTAAATATACCACAATAACTGGTATCAAAGCCAATGACTGTGGACGAAGTGAAGGTTTCAAGGATCGAGAAATTTGATGGCACAGATTTTGGTTATTGGAGGATGTAGATAGAGGATTACCTCTATAGGAAGAAACTTCATCTTCCGTTATTGGGAAAAAAACCTGAAAGAATGGATGAAGCTGAATGGAATATGTTGGATCGACAGGTTCTGGGGGTTATTTAATTGACCCTATCGAGATCCATTGCACACAAACGTCATCAAGGAGAGAATGACTGCAGATTTTATGGCAGCCCCATCAGGTATGTATGAAAAGCCATAGGTAAATAACAATGTATATCTGATGAAGAAGTTATTCAATTTAAAGATAACGGAAGGTACGTCTGTTGTACAACATTTGAATGATTTCAATACTATCACAAATCAATTATCGTCTGTGAAAATTGAATTTGATGATGAGATACGTGCACTGATCTTGTTGGTTTCATTGTCAAATAGCTGGAAAGCTATGAGGATGGCTGTCAGTAATTCTGCAGGTAAATCTAAAATGAAATTTAAAGATATTCGTGATTTGATTTTGGCTGAGGAGGTGCGCAAGAAAGATTCTGGCGAGATCTCAGGTTCGAGTTCAGCATTAAATGTTGATTCCAGAGGGAGATCACTTGACATGAACTCAAACAGGGGAAGATTAAAATCAAAGAACAGAAGTAGGAGCAAGTGAAGGCCTGGTAAACAAGTAACTTGCTGGAATTGTGGAAAAACTAGCCACATAAGGAGGAACTGTAGGTATCCTAAGAAGAAGAAGAATGAAAGTGCAAATGCGGTAACTGAAGAATCACAGAATGCACTACTGCTGGCAGTTCATAGTCTTGTTGATGACTGGATGCTGGATTCAGGAGCTTCGTTCAATACAACTTTCAATCGGGAATTGATACCAAATTATGTTGCGGGTGACTTTGGGAAAGTATATTTGGCAGATGGAGAAGCTCTGAACGTGGTAGGAATGGAAGATATTAACATTGCACTTCCAAACAAGAACAAGTGGACTCTGCAAAAGGTCAGACACATTCCTAATCTGAAGAAGAACCTTATTTTTGTTGGGCAGCTTGATGAGTGTGGACATTCAGTAGTGTTCGCAAATAGCACCTGGAATGTTACTAAAGGAGCATTTATACTAGCTCGGGGTAAGAATATAGGTATGTTGTATATGACTACTGATTTAATTAACAATGTCGATATTATTGTTGCAGAGAGCACAACAGAGTTGTGGCATTGCAGACTTGGCCACATGAGTCAGAGATGTATGAAGGAACTTCAGTCCAGAGGTATGCTACCAGAACTGAAGTCAGTTGATCTCGGCATCTGTGAGAGTTGCATTATGGGGAAAAAGAGGAAGGTCAGTTTCTTGAAAGTTGACAGGACGTCAAAGACGAGAAAGCTGAATCTTGTACACACAGATGTGTGGGGACCTTCTCCAGTGACATCTCTTGGAGGCTCTCGTTGCTACGTCACATTCATTGATGATCATAGCAGAAAGGTATGTGTTATTTCTTAAAGTATAATGTGTTCAAAACTTGAAAGGTCATGGTTCAGAGAGAGACATGCTTAAAGCTGAAATGTTTGAGGTCTGATAATGGTGGTGAGTACATTGATGGTGGGTTCAATGAGTATTGTGCAGCTTAGGGAATCAGAATGGAGAAGAACACTCCGGGGACACCACAATAAAATGGTGTTGCAGAGCGCATAAACATGACCATTAATGAGTGGGCTAGAAGCATGAGATTGCACGTCGGACTACCACCTACTTTCTGGGCAGAAGCAGTCAGCACTGCAGTTTATTTGATCAATAAGGGGTCATTTGTTCCATTAAAATGTGAATTACATTAAGAAGTCTGGAGTAGAAAAAGGTAAAATTTTCTCATCTTAGTACTTTTGGTTGTTGTTCTTATATTCTCATTAATTCTGCTGCTCGAAGTAAGCTTGAGGCTAAGTCAAAAAAGTGTTATTTTACTGACTATGGAGAAGAGGCATTTGGATATCATTTCTGGGATGATCAGGGTCGGAAGATCATAAGAAGTAGAAACGTGGTTTTCAATGAGAATGTTATGTACAAAGACCAGTTCAGTACAGTTTCTGAAACAACCCTGAAGGAATTTGAGTTGGTAAAGTTTGATGATTTACCAAAGGTCACAGTGCAGGACAGAGATGCAGGTGACGAGAAGAGTTGATCCGGGGCATCCACTCCTATTTTTCTACAGTCAGTTTCGGAACAGTCTACCCCTATAGTTGCAGTTCACAGGTCAGAAAAGGCTAGACGTTCTCCACAACGTTATTCTCCAACTTTGAATTACATTTTGCTAACAGATGGTGGAGAACCTTAGAGTTATGAAGAAATCTTGCAAGACAAAAATTCAAGCAAGTGGGAGCAAGCCATGAAGGAGGAGATAGATTCTCTGCTAGAAAATCAGACTTGAGAGTTGGTAGATCTTCCATCTGGGAAGAATGCATTACACAATAAGTGGGTGTACCGGGTGAAGACTGAGCTTGATGGCAGTAAAAGGTACAAGGCTAAACTTGTTGTAAAAGGTTTTTAACAGAAGCATATTATTGATTATTTTGAGATTTTATCTTTTGTAGTGAAGCTTACAACCATCAGAATGGTACTGTCTATGGTGGTTACTGAAGATCTCTTCCTTGAGCAGTTAGATCTGAAGACAACTTTTCTTCATGAGGATCTTGAAGAAGACATCTACATGCACCAACCTGAAGGGTTCGTGGTACAGGGAAAGGAAGAGTCAGTTTGCGGATTGAAGAAGAGCTTGTATGGCCTGAAGCAAGCTCCTAGACAGTGGTACAAGAAATTTGATAATTTCATGCACAGTGTAGGGTACAACAGATGTCAGGCAGATCATTGTTGCTACGTCGGGTATTTTGACAATTCTTATATCATCCTACAGTTGTATGTGGATGATATGCTTATTGCAGGTGCTAGTAATAAGGAGATCAATAATCAGATGTCAGAGCACTTTGCAATGAAGGATTTGGGAGCTGCAAAACAAATCCTTGGTATGAGAAATGTCAGAGATAGAGTCAGAGGCATGTTGAGACTCTCAGACTGAGTATGTGAAAATGGTACTTAACAGGTTCAACATGGAGAAGGCCAAACCAGTTGACACACCCTTGGGAAGTCACTTCAGACTGAGCAAAAATTAGTCGCCTAAGTCAAAGGAGGAATGAGATCACATGAGTTAGGTTTCTTATGCTTCAGTTATTGGTTCACTTATGTATGTTATGGTTTGCACCATACCTGATATTTCTCATGTAGTGGGAGTTGTTAGCAGATACATGAGTAATCTTGAAAAGGAATATTGGGAAGCAGTGAAGTGGATCTTGAGGTACCTAAGAGGCTTTTCAAAAACTTGCTTGTGTTTCTCAGGAAAGAGTTCGAAGGTACGGGGCTATGTTGATGTTGATCTAGTTGGAGACAATGATGCCAGAAGAAGTATTACAAGCTATAATTTTTACTATTGATGGCATTGTAGTGTCATGGGGCTCTAATCTGCAGAAGACTGTTTCGTTGTCTACTACAGAAGCTGAGTACATAGCAGTGTCAAAGGCTGCAAAGGAGATGATATGGCTACAGGGCTTCTTAGAAGAATTGGGCAAGAAGAATCAGAAGGAAATTCTCTACAGCGATAGTTAGAGCGCAATATTCCTTGCAAGGAATCTAGCATTTCAGTCTAGGACTAAGCACATTCAGATCAGGTATCACTTCATACGGTCATTGTTGGATGACAGACAGTTGTTGCTTGAGGAAATTTGTGGAAGCCAGAACCTTGCTGATATGTTGACAAAGGGTGTTACTCTGGAGAAACTAAAGCTGTGAGCAGCTTCAGTTGGTCTTCTAGTTTGAAGACAATGGTCTTGAGTTGCAGAGGTGGAGGATTCATGTTTGAATAAAAGGGCTATGCCGCCAGTGGAGGATATCAGTCTGAGGAAGAAGACGTTGTAGTTTGTGTACCGGTCTCCAAGTGGGAGATTTGTTGAGTGGAGCCCGGTTAAAATAATAATAATAATAAATAAATAAAATGAGAAATGTTGTTAACTGCTCCTCCCGCCTCCCCTTCATTACGCGAACGAATTCCACTCCCTAACTCAAAAATTTGCGATTTCAAAACTCTGCCTTTCGTGTCCCTCATGCGAAACTGAAAAACCACCGATCCTCCCGTCTCTCTCTCTCATGGAAATAGAAAGCCCCCTCTGTCTCCGTCTCTGTCTGTGGTTTGATTAAGAGGGTTCCTCTTCGGCAGGTGTTTTTCGCAAGTTTTGTTTTTGTGTGCTTGGGAGAAGGAAGAAGAAGATAGTGAAAAAAGAAGGTTGTTCTTCTTGATTTCTTTTTGGTGGCTTTCGACATAAGAGAAATAGGTTTTTCTCTTGTATGTTTTTCTTCTTCCTCGGTGTATCTCGGTGTAGAGAGAGAAGAGTGGAGAAGTGAGAGAAAGAGTTTGCTCTTGTAATTGGAGACGATCAACTGATGTAAATTCCTCAATTAGTAAAATCCTCTGCAACTCCGTGGAAATAGGCAATTTTCTGAACCATGTAAATCTGTGTGTTCTTTTCTGGTGTGAATTTTCTCGTTCTATTTTATTTGTTTCGTCGTCAATCGTTTTAATATTTAAATATACCACAACACCACATTTTATTCGCTAGCAAAAGCATTATGAATCCAGTAGCAGTTTCACATATTAATTCTTCACTTCAACAATTAAAGATAGCATTTGTGTCTTAAATTTATCTTTAATTTATGGTATTTATCATTTAAGTCGAGCTTACGAGTTTCCTCATTATGATATTTCATATTTAAGTCAAGTTCAAACCTTAATTTATAAATTTGGCATGTAATTTAGTTTGCCCTTCAAATTCTTCCACATTTGAGTCATTTAAAAATTTAAAGAATTGTGAGTCCTGACAATCCAATTTCAAATAATAGTATTATTATTATTCCTTAAAAATTCAAATAATTTAATTTTGAGGATTTTACGAGTCACCCAAAAACTTCAACTATAATAGTATAAACATTAATTTACATTAAGATGTAACTTTGTTGAGAAATTAGGGCGAAGAAAAATAAGATTCGACACAAAACCAGAAGAACACAAGATTTAACGGGGTTTGCCAAAGATGTTTATGTCCTCAGGAGCAGAACAACGAATTTCACTATTTCAGAGGAGTCCAGTTTTTCTCTTTAGTGCTGTTGTTTTTTCACAACAACTGGTATCAGGGATCAGGTTCAGATCTGAGGGAAGACGATGACCAGAGATGATGTGATGGCATCGGGGATCGAGAAATTTAATGACACAGATTTTAGTTAATGAAGGATGCAGGAAACGACATCTTCCGTTACTGGGAAAACAGTCGGAAAAGACGGATTCCCTGCCAGGGAATCAAACTTGGGAGCTGACAAAACTTCCACCAGGGATGAAGACATTACACAAGTGGGTGTACCGGGTGAAGACTGCGCTCAATGGTAGTAAGAGGTAGAAGGCTAGACTTGTTGAAAAGAACTTTCAACAGATGCAGAATATTGTCTATGCAGTGGGAGTTAAATGCAGAAACATGAGTAACCCAGGAAACATCTTGGAAAGCTTTATTGATGATGATATGTCAACTAAGGGTGTTACTCTTGAGAAGTTGAAGTTGTGCTCAACTTCAACTGGTCTTATGGCATAAAGAACGGGGTTTTGAGTTGCAGAGATGAAGAATATTACGTTTTAAGAAAAGGGCGACGCAGCTAGTGGATGATGTCGCTAGTGTACCAATCTCTAAGTGAGAGATTTGTTGCTAATATGGAAACTGATCCACTGTTCAAATTGACATTTTCTCATGTTTGACAACAAATTGGATTTGATAGTCAAAATTATGTGCTATGATACCAATTATTGAGAAATTAGGGCGAAGAAAAAACATGAATCGACGCGAAGAAAAAACATAAAACATGAATCGACACAAAACCAGAAGAACATAGAGATTTAATGAGGTTCGACAAAGATGTCTACGTCCTAAGGAGCAGAGTGATGAATTTCACTATTTCAGAAGAGTATGATTTTTTCCTTTATTGTCTCGTTTTTTCACAACAAAATTTTTATTTAATAATTGTGAGGTATAATCAGGTTTGAGACTTTTTATTAACGATTTATGTGTCCTTTTTTTCATTTTTATATCGTTTCAAAATCCAAATAATTCAATTTTTTAAAGAACATTTACAAGTCCAAAATCACTTAAAATTTCGGCAAACAGGCTAGAGGCTGCCCAGGAGGCATTGTTCACCACATGGTTGCAACCGGCTCCGATGAACGGAAAAAATTTGCGTACGTCAAGGGGTACACATCTCTGCGTACATAATAGTATGCACGGGAGTTACATGGGAGTTACAAGTGTGTACACGAGGGAAAAAATTTGTGTACGATAGACGTACGCAGCGCTGCATGCGTTATTAGGGTTATACCGAGGGTACATGGGGGTTACATCCACGGTATAACCCCTTGTAACCTCCCTGTAACTTGTTGTAACCTATCTGTACCCTAAAATAAGTTTCGCGCTTCTGTTATCATATATTAAGAGGTTACACGTAAGTTACAGGGAGGTTACAGAGAGGTTGCTTATCCCGTGGAGGTACCCCCCTTGTACCCTCGGTATACCCCAATATCGCACGCAGCATTGTGTACGTCTATCGTACGCAAAATTTTCGCGTACATGAGAGTTACATAGGAGTTACAAGCATGTATAATTGTTACAGCGGGGTTACACGGGATTTACACAGGAGGTTACACAGGAGTTACACGGGAGGTACAACAGGTTATAACCCCCTTGTAATCTCCGTATAACTCCCATATACCCTATTATGTACGCATTACCCCCTGACGTACGCAAATTTTTTCCCCGATGAACAGCCTTTCTACCTCCACATTGCCGCGTCGAAGCAAGACCGCTCAGAGGAAGAAGGAGAATCGCACGGGGAAGAGGAAGCGGGATAGGGCAAAGTGGAGGGGATGTCGAGAGGCTTCCACAGCTTGGAAGTTTCGAAGATCTATGTTGTCGTAATCCCATTGTCGGATTCGCTGGTAGCCTAGTCATGACCATATCGCCAAGGATTTGGGTAGGAGAGGGTAGGCGAGGTATACCGACAGTTTGTTTTTGGGAGTTTCGGGTCTCTGTAGGTCGGTAATCCCGTCTTCGCTTTCCCGGATAGCACTAGGCGCGACTGTAGCGTGAAGGTTGCGGCTTCTGCGCAGGGAAGATTGGAGGCCTTTGTATGGCGTGATCCCATTGTGCGCTACAAATAGAGGAAAGGAGATGAGGAAATCGGTGCAGAGAGGCATGGAGGCGAAAGAGAAAGCTCGGTTTTTTTTCTTTGATGGGTTTTAGTTGCGCTGACTCCTCTTTATTCCTAAATATAAGTGGGCCCGGGCTATTGAACAATTATTGACACCTTATGCAATTTCCTTGAAGTGCCCAATAATAGGTAGCTACGTGGTGATTTGGGTCCACTGCAATATACGGTTCGGGCTCGAGTTGTCACGTAGTACGCTCTCATTGGACACATGATACAAATTTGCATCAGGTGTCCTGATGTAATAATTTTTCATTTTTCAGGGGGAGTTGGTAGTAATTTAGTTTATTTTTATTTAATTCATTTTTAAGAGTCAACATTCACATCTCTTAATATAATAATTATTTAGAATTGACGACTCTTGTAGATTCAATTTGTTAACATCAATATATATTTCACGGGTTAAATCAATCGGATATAAGACGAATGGTGAATAATAAGTACAACTGTGCACATATAGAATTTAATTCACCTCAACCGTCGATAGTCACTCAAATGACCTCTGTTCATGAAACTAATTGCATCAGCACACGTACAAAAACAATAAGTAATCCAACTTAACAAGATTAATTGATCCAAATTCATAAAATTTTCTTAACTAGTCAATGGATTAAGACAACATCAAAGGAGACAATCCTCATACAAGAGCATTTTGAGGCAACTGTTTATGCCGCAAAGTATAGTGCGAACACAAAATTCATATCACGAAGAAACATAAAACTTCCACTAGCAGATAAAGGTTATGAAATCTAAATGCAATAAAGAAAAAATACTTCGAGTATTAACACGCTGATATAAATGCAGCAAAGAAAAGCACATCATGGGAGTTTATTCTATGTGTCATGAAGTTGTGACATGATTATAAGAAGTGATTGATACTAGGTCCCAATACTATAAAGCCTCCATTGCTTGAGTCAGTGCAGCCTCAACATCTAACATAGCCTAATGAAGAGTCTAATAACAACGTTGCTCTCTCTCTAGTGATTGAGTATGTCTATCCTCTATATCTGGAGATTTGATTTTCGAGTTACCAAGCTCGAAGCTCCCCCCATAAAGCACTCGTCCAGGAAGTGACGATGTCAAGCTTTGTAGTAGTACTATTTGGTTCATGTTGGTAATGTCGTGAAGCCTATGTATTCATCTCGATCCCTTCATGATCTAAGTCAACAGTTTCTCAACCAACTCTCACCCGATCATGAAGATTTGGGAGTGATACGCTAGATCAGACTATGCCTAGTAACATTAATCGCCTAATAAGGAGTTGCACGTCACGACACTATCAGTTTAAGTACATCAACTTCATGCCATCTAGATGAGCCAAGAAATTTAATGTGATGTTGGCTTCAAAAGTAAAGTAATGCAGCTATTCAGAAAACCCTATATGTAGCCCATTGAAGATGTCCCATAAGTGCCTTAAGTTACAATCATCTATCTCCCTGTTGTGAGGATTCACACCCAATGAATACTTGTAGCAAATCTCCGGTTGGTACTCTACTCCAACAACTACATAATAAAAATGAAACTATTATTATAAAACCATAAAGTGTTGAAAAGAGAGTAGGACAATAAATACCTGGGTCAGACGTAGACTTAGTATAATCTAAAGGAATCTCTGATGAAGATTCTCACATTACAGTTTGTAAGTCAAAAGTGATTAAACCACCTGTGGGAAAATGAGGCCCTAACTATGTGTCAATTCCCCCACTCTTGACATCTCCTCAATCTCGAAGCTAAAGAAAAGATTTGTGGGAAATGATGGAACAATCTCGAAGCTTTCTGGAATAATATGTTCAACGCCAACAGATAGTCCAGGCTCATGTAGTATCCCATCACATGTTTGAAGTTGTCGTGAAGCTAGGCTTGCTGAACAATCCATCGGAGATTGAAGAGGCTCCAAAAAACGAGCATGTTCGTGTTTACGAGCAGGGCCTAGTATCTTTGTATGAATTAGAGATGACTTTCTCAGTCTCACCCTTTAGGATAGAGCAGTTGCATTTGCTATGATGTGATCATTATAAGCTTCACCTAACCAAAGAATGAACAAAATTTATCAATCATAAATGATATGATGTTGACAAGAATCAAAGACAAAAAATGTGGGCAGATGCCTGGGCTCAGTACTTCACAGGGTATGCCTATGATCAAATTTACCGCTCATATTTTCGGGGTCCTCATTCCATGAAAGCCTTAAATGATAATTGTAACCATATCAATTTAGTGTAGCTCATTCTTTTACAACTATCTAGTAGAGGTAGGAAAAATCGTAAACCAATGTCAAGTCGAGGAACATGCATCCAATTCATGGTTATAACATATATCCTCGCCTTCAATATAACATATCCAACACGAGCAGTATTAGTAATATCGAGAATGATGGGTAATCTATCATAAGTAGTAGTTTGAGAAAATCCAAATTGTCTGGCAACCCGGTTATGGTTATAAGCTTCCATACTAATAGAGCAAAGGCACAATAGACTGAATCACGTGTAGATAAAATTCTTAGCAGCTTGTAATGACCATCTTCTAAGGAATAACACACATATACCTCTATGATCACATCATCAACTATATTGATTCAGATTATTTGGTCGGGAATATCACTCACTTATGGATGATGAGCTAAATAAAATTGATCAACAACCAAGTAAGGAGCAAAGAAGAAAAGGTGTGCACCCTTTCTCGCTCTAAGGTAGATGTCGTATGTGCAGTTGCATAATAATAGGATAGCCTCTCTCTACAAAAAAATGAAGGATACTCCATACAGCTAAATGCCCCACGAACATGAATGTGAATTCTTGCACAAATGTAATGTCGGATTAGAATATCTTGATTATTAAGAGAAATTGACTTGAAAACATTTTTGAAGACTATACGTACCTGTTAAGGACCAAAGGAGTTGGACAAATTTATTCTCCACGAGAAATCAGGCTAGTTGTTAGTTAGGCATTGGATCTAATGGAGCCCCATTTAGTGAGTGATGTTTATGTAAATCTTCCTAAGAAAATTGATTCCAAACTGACATAAAATAAACATGGGGAAATTGAACTGCACGCCACTTGCAAAAGCTTCGTTCTTTAAAAAATGGAATGATTTCAGAAGACAATCTTCTCAGCACATGCTTTAACATGTTTCCAAAAAAAACTTCATCACGTCTTTCTGATGTCTGGGATTATCATTAACAAGGGGAAAAGCATGATTTATTTTGTCTAAGGTGCTTTCTTTAACTAAACACATTTTGTTTTTTCCTTCGATTTTTTAGGCTTTGTCTCTCTAAGTGCTGCAGGATAGAATACAAACATAATTAGTTGGCTGAAAATCTAAGTTCCTGTATTCTGCGGGCAGGCTTATGATCTGGTTGGAGTTGCTGTAGTATTTTAAAAAGGGAGTTCTAAAGTTGTGATGGACAAATCTAACTGCTTGAAAAGCTGCTGTCATAATAGTAATTATATATATATATATATATATTAAATAAAATAGGGCTGAGTGTCTGATACACCCTCAATAAATTTCCATTACAACATAAATCCAGAGACGTGGTATACGGAACTCAAGACAATTTTTTTTAGCAAAAAATATTCAAACTTTGATTAAGAGACATCCAGAGCTCTAATTTCAGCAAACTTATGGTCCAACTGACGAGCTTGACGAGATGGACCCAATGATACTACAATTGGTTTAATCTAAAATAAATCAAGTTCAGATCAAGCCATTAAATCACCTTTATAAGCTTTTTGAGTATATTTGGGAGGTCAAATGAATGTCGAAGCTGGCGAGTCTGCTGCTGCATCGAGTGTCTCGATAAGACAAATTCAACAAGTCCGATGTCGGTCAATTATAACATCATGAAGGCACTATAATGTCTATCAAATGTTGTTTGATAAAAAAAAATTCTTCGGACCGTCCGATCCTACATTAATTGTACTTGAAACTCTATAAATAGATCACTACCCCTCTTCGGGGGG
>NW_018164729.1:1105172-1155647 GCF_001263595.1 Phalaenopsis equestris | reverse complement strand
AGCGTCACATAATAGGGGGGGGATTGGACCAGAGAAAAAGCATGAAACTCTGAGAAGAATATGAAGTCCATCATCACTTCTGTCATTGTCGACCACCACTGATCATCATCGATTGCCACTTATTTCTGGTGACAATTTCCTCCGCGCATCAATGTTATAACTCGGGAGACTTTGTAACTGATTCTTGCCTGTGGGACAGAGGGTTGTACTTGTAATTTTCAGTTTATAGTGGATATTTTCAACTGGGTCATACGTCTTGGTTTTTTCCCTTTACGGTTTTTCCGCGTAAAAACTTCTGGTGTCACTACTAATTGTTTTCTTTCACATGAATGTGTGATGGATTTTCTTGCAATGCTGATACGATAATTTATTACTCTACCGCCGCGAATGTTCTAGCACGCATTAATACCTAAGCATTCATATGTGCATACATAACACTCAGGTCTCTAACATTTCATCAAAAATATCATCATTATTATCCTGTTAAGAGTGAAATATATGTATATATATATATATATATTTTTTTTTTATGCACAGTTTTAGGACACCAAACTTTGGGTGTTGGATACGTAAATACATAAGAATGTTGTGGTATGTATGTAAATTTCCCTTTATACTTTGGTGTTTGTAGATTTTTCAGTTGCTCAAAATTAACGTCTCTTGACTATGACGCGTGTGCTATTGTAACTTTTTTCTCAATAAAGCATGCTAATAAATAATTAAAAACTCTAGTTATCATAATTTATGTGGTGATATGTATATTTTTTGAAGTTATAATTGATATATTTTTTACTTTAAAATATGACAGACAGCTCTTACAAAAGTATTCCAGCAGAGCACTTTGTTGTGACAGCCAAACCTAAGCTTAGACGACCTTTTGCCTAAGTACCTATTTGGGGCAGCTTACAAGTGCGGGCGGTATTTTCACCGTATCGTCTGGTTCGCGCATTTCTCCAACTTATCTGAAACCGCATTTGGGTTTTTACACTAAACGCAGGCCGCCGGCCGAATACCGCAGTCCGCCGCATTTCAGGATAAGCAGCTTATCCTGAAAATCACAAGCTGCCCCAAACGCACCCTAAATCTTTCCAAAGTACTGCTACAATGTTAAAAAGAATCTTAGTAAAACTATATTAAATTATGGTACGCTTAGATCTATTAAAAAAGTATCATGGTATTCTCCATTGGTAGCTCTAATTACATTATTTTTTATAAATTAATCATTTTATGGTATAAACACAACCAAGGCCTTGTAAGATCGTATTTTGTTTAATAATATATATAAGAAAATTGTGAACATGTGAATTGAACCTTTATAAGAAAATTGTTAGCAATGTGGTTTAAAGTTGTAGAAGAAAATTGTGACCGCGAAAATTTAAGGCTTTGACTATTTAATCAATTTTGTAATAATATTTAGATTTACAATATGTATGTTGGCTGATTTCAAGGCCCATCTGAACGTGCAATTTTTTAGTTGAGTTGAGTTGACTCATATTCAGTGTATTTCAAAAGTGATGCATCTTTCAATGCATAGATTTATAAGATAAAAAAGGGCATAAATATAAATACAAAGGTTAAGAAGTTAGATACGTAAATGCAAAAGAATTATACATACAACACTGAAGATGTTCGGACGACACCCTCTTCTTAAAACTGATTGTAGGCCGAACTTGTACTGGGCCACTTGGCGGGCCCGTTGTGGAATCCATGGAATCGTTGGGCCCATTTAACAGGCCCTTTTCCGAATATTGATTTTCATTGCAATTTCTGCCGGACCTCCTTCCGCTGTCGTAAATTCCTCTCCTCATTTGGCTTCTCATTCAACGAGGGTTTCTACAGAAGAATTTTCCCGAGGAGTCGCTAAGTATGTTTATGCTTCTTTATATGAAGTGTCGCTTTCCTGTATGTTGTTTGGGGAGATTTTTCTTTCTTTTTTTTAGGTTTTCGTAGTAACGTTTGATAATTTCTTTCATAGAAATTGGTAGAAATCAAATTATCCTCTTTCATATTATTTCCAAAAGTATGACATGCGTAGTTTATAATCCATTTGTTCTAAAGTGGCGCCATTCATGCAAGTTTTGAATTTATGTTTTACAGCTAGCTTTGTGGAAACTGCACGATCACAAATCACTTTACCTTGTTATGTGATGATGGGAGGTTTTATTTTGTGGATGCTTTTTCATGCAGCTTTTATATAATTCATAGAATCCAATACAAGCAACAAAGAAAATTCTTCTGTAGAAACCATGATGATGAAATAAGACTATTGATGACGATCAAATCATTGACTTTCAAATCGCTGTTTGGCTTAGTAAAAGCTTTGAAATCCATTGAAGGAGACCAAACCAAAGTAGCAGATATGTGCTTTAGTATTGTGCCTCAAATAACTGTCTAAAACATGCGGTAAAGAAGAAAAATTACACTTTTCCATAATTCAATTTCCTCGGACATTTTTTTCTAATACTAACTTAAATATTTGTCGATTCTGTTCAGAATACAAAAACAAAAATTGGCCAAAACAATACAGACCAAGTAAAATAAGTATAAGCTACCTACTATCTAGTTCCAAATGAAGCCCAACTTTACTGACTACAGTATCAGATAGCTTAATCCTTATATTTTCAAGCTCAGCTTTTTGTTTTTCCTCATCAGATAACCATGAAGATAAACACAGATCAAAGCAATCTTTTCCGCAGCAATTTGATTTATCTGGTTTGTAAAAATTGAATTTTTTCATATTTGCAGCAGAAGGCTCTTCAAGAAAGCTTCTGAAGATTTTTTTTGTAGCACCACACCAGATGGGAGATGCAAGCTTCAGAAACTTGAAAACATCCAGAACTGGAAGATGGACACTTCCTAGGTCAGATTCATCATCTGTTTTTCTTCCATGGTAATCTGATCCTCCAAGCTTTAGAAGCTCATACGTATCAGCTAAATTACTGAATCCTGTTAGCAAAGTAACCACCAGCTCATTAGGGGAGCTAGAATTGATGCAGAAAAAGGTTTTAAAACTCGGTTTCGGTTTACATTTTAGTTACATTTTGAAAACTTATAATTTTGTTGGTTTTTGCATGGAAACTTATTATTGTTTTTAGTTTTCTTGTTGTAATATATTTCAAATGTATATTTCATATGTGAAGCAAAGACGATTATCTAACTGGGTTTAGATTATAATACAAGAAATTTAAGAGAGACTGGATGATAGATTTATTTTGGATATTTTAGGATTACATTTTTAAACCAAATAAATTTAGTAAAACACGTTGAGTTAATCTAAAACTTCAGTAAAACTCGTCAGAACTCACAAAACTGAAACCAAATATAATGATTAGATTAAAATTATTTTCAATTAAAATGGAAATTGAGTTATAAAAGCATTTTGCCATTGTGAGAAATTTCCAGCCTCAATATATCTCAAGGGTACAACAGCAACAAACCTTTATCCCAGTAAGTGGAGTCTACTACATGAATACTTCTTCTCTATTGCGTCCTATTGAGTGTCATATTTTCATTTAATTCTAATAAATTAAGATCATTTTTTGTACAATATGCCCAAATCTTTCTAGATCTACCTATGTCTTTCTTAACAGAAGTCAAATATAAAACATCTACTGTCCTAATCGAATCATTAGATGGTCGAAATTTAATGTGACCAAACCATCTAAGATGACTCTATTTTTGTTTGTCATTGGAGCTACACCAACTCAACTCTATCACTCCAACTCTATCACTGATATATTCATTTTGCATTTTGTTTGTAAGTGTAAAGCCACTCATCCACCTAAGCATTCTCATCTCGACAACACTTAAATTAATTTTATGCTACTCATTAAAGGCGAACATTCAACGCCATAGAGCATTGCAAGTCTCACTGCCATCTTATAACATTTTCCTTTCAGTCTAAGCGATACTTTTCTGTCAGACAAAATAGGCCTGAAGCATTCCTCCTCTTTCAACCAACCAACTTGAACTCTACTAAAAACATGCCCATCTAATCAATATCACCACCACTTTGAACAATAGACCCGAGATATCTAAAGCGTTCACACCTTTTAATAATTTGATCACCCATAGTTACAACTCTGTCAATAGGCTACTACTACTAAAATAACATTCCATGCATTCAATTTTAGTATATTTAAAGAGTGAATAATAAAAATTCTACACTACTCATGAATACAAAATGTCATGCAAATTGATATCACATACATCTGCTGAAAAATACTGTAATCATTGGCTACGAGAATAAAGGTTAATTATTATGCTCGTTGATGCGGAAATGTATCCAAAAGGAGTCTTGTTACGCCAAGAGGATTTCATAGCTCTTGAGAGAAGTTAGCACAACCTGTGTAAAATCATTGCATGCTATACAGTACTAAAATTAAAGCTATTAAATCTTTGGATAAGTAACCCTTTCAAATGTTTAACCTGTCTGACATGCGTTTGGTTGTAATGCAATAATAAAAGATAAATTTGATATGGATTTCATGAACCTCACCTTTTGAAAATTTATAAAAGAAGTAGATTTTCAAAATATAAACAACGGTTTTCAACTTCCATGAGCATTTCCTCTTGAGGATCCTTATGGAGTCAAAATGAAGGGTGAATTATTTGAGAGAGATGGACAAAAGCAATCTTCGATTGGAGTTAATGAATAAGTGGAAAATGAGTAAGATAAGAGCTCACAAGATATCCCAAGGATCTTTGGATCATTTACGCTGAATTTGATAATTTGGAGAAGAGTTGTGACGAGATATTCCCAAAAGATTTTTGGATCATGTTGGCCAAGTTTAATAATGTGGAGACTATCTGACAATTACAAGAAAAGCCTTACACTCAACGACCTTAAAATAGCTCTATGATGAAGAAATCCAAATCAATTCGATTGTTCTGCATAGATGAAGACCGAGGTGAAGTTGGTCTGGCTGCTATATAACAAGGTTCACGAGGGAGAGCGTCACATAATACCGACTTCTTGGTGATGTTCCAGATAGATTTAGTGATGTAAAGTTGTTGATTTCATGAAATAACATAGGGCATGATGTGTTACTGTCGTGTTATTGTCGTGTTATTGTCAACGAAAACACACAAATAAAACGACTGCCGCAGATAACATACTGTTAAGTTGAAGCATCGGGCTGGGTAAACTTATAGTAATATATTATTATTAATAATTTGTTATATAATATAATTTATAGGATTTAATTTTTTAAAATATGATAATTTTATTATTATTATTAATTTGTTATATATTATTACATATAAGATTTAATTTTTTTTAAATATGATCATTTTTTTTTATTTCAAAAACTTTAATTAATTATACTTGAATAACACATCAATAATATTAATGTGTTCTTGATATATTATTTGAGTCTTATTGTTGTACTATTCAAGTGTTACTTGAGGTAACCTAACCAGTTTTGTATTGATTTGTTTTCGACGAAAGTGTTATTGTGGTGTTATCGCGTTCGAAAACACCCAAATAACACGGCTGTCGCAAATAACATGCTAATCATCGAAACTTGGAGCTGGTTCGGGCCAAGTGAAGCAAAAAACATTAGGTGGTATGTACGTAAAATATTTATTTATATAAATAAAATACTAATAGTAATATATTAATATTAATAATTTGTTATATATTATAATTTATAGGATTTAATTATTTAAAATATGATGATTTTGTTATTTAAATTATTTTAATTAATCATAATTTATCATATTTAATTTTGCGATTATGTATTATAAAGTTTTCAAACATTTATTTCATATACTAATCGGATCTCAAATGATAAATAGATTGAGGTAACCTGCGGTATTATTGTGATGTTATTGATGTATTATTCGAGTGTTACTTGAGTTAACCCGCTTTGTATTGACGTGTTTTCGGCAGCGGTTTTATCGCGGTGTTATCGCCGCCGAAAACACCAAAATAACACAACTGCAGCAAATAACATGTTGTTCTTCGAAACATCGGGCTTGTCCGGGCCAAGGCAAAAAAAAACTGGGTGTTATATATGTAATATATTTATTTGTAGAAGTAATCGATTAATAGTAATATATTATTATTAATATTTTGTTATATATTATAATTTTTAGGATTTAATTTTTAAAATATGACTATTATTTAAATTATGTTAATTAATAATAATTTATCATATTTAATTTTATGAATATGTATTATAATATTTGTGTGTTTTTTGAAGGACTCAGCGGGATTAAAAAATGCCAAGCGGCGCTTTTTCAAAGCAATGGGCGAGTCGCATGTTCAGGAAATGCTTATTTTTTTTACTCGTGGGACCCACATTTACACTGGGCGTTATTTTATTAGTGTTCGGATGCAAACTTGTCTCAGGTTTCCGAACGTAATAATTTTTCATGTTTAGGGAGGATGTGTCGCGACGGGCATGCATGTGTTCAACCCAAGTGATCAGGTGTTTGCAGGCATACCAGGTGACTTGGCAGTCGAGCAGGTTACTGAGTCAGGTGAAGGCCGAGTATAAATTTGAGGGAGCTCGAGTCCACGTGCCAATTAAAACGGCCCAGGGTGGTGAAAAAGAAAATGAAAGAGGCGCTTTCGTCAAAAACTCAATAGATAAGCTGATAGAAGTATGTGCAGCTCAGCCTAGTCCTTCAAATGACACCATCATTAGATGACTTTCTTGGAGTTTTATATGCACATCCTGAACTTATGGCTGATACGACACTCTATCTAAACTCTGTTAAGTTGCATGAGTATCCTACCCACAGACAAATATTCATGAAGCAGCGCCCCGATCTTCGTGTTTAATATTTACATTTGTCTATGGAAAAATGATTCTATGATGACACTGTTTGATGGCTTGATTTTTTCTTGTTGTTTATTTGTTTCAATTGTTTTTTCCTTCTTTGTTGCGAACAAAAATATGTCTCCATGCAGTTATTTCAAATATGGAGCAGTTACTATTCTTTTTTTTTTGAGTCGTGAGGTCCATGATGAGACTGACCTTATGGGTTTTCCTGGATAGTCGGTTCGTCGTTGTTACATGTGAAATCCTAATGAAGACAACCTAGATCCTCTCTTCTTTTTAATGCATCGGTTTATGAGGACCTGCTGGATTGTCTTTTTTGTGATATGAACATGTGGCACAAGACGTTGGTTTCTCACTGGTGTTGTATGTGAAATCCTAATAAAGAAAATCGAGATCCTCTCTTCTTTTCGGTGCATCGGTTTATGATGACCTATTGGATGACCTTATTTTGGTAATATGCACATGTGACACAGGACGTTGATTTCATGTGAGCTAAAGGCAACCAAGAACTTTTTTTTTTACAAGGTCCACTATCCTCAGTAGTGACAGACTCATTGGTCGGTGTTGTTATTTCTCTGAGACCTCACACTCACATTTTGTTTTCCAATTTATGTTTTTTTATTCGGTGTTATTTTCGATAATTTTCATTTTTCTTGTACATTTGTTTCTATAGTTTAATTTTCTGGGTTGAATAATGTTCTCTCCTACATCTTTCAAAGAACATGAGCTTCAGGATTTCAAAAACCTCCCGACGTGTGTTTTTTCGCTGTGGACTACAGACTTCCTTATTGATTACGGGAGAAAGTTCTGCAGTTGCCCACAGAACGTCACAGAGAGGTATGCTTTCTTCCGTTGGGCGGACAAACAGTCAAGCTTCACTGTCGATAGTGATCGGGGTTCGATGGTATCCTTGTAGGACAATGTATCTCATGACATACGTTGTCTCGATTTTAAAATTAATATTATCACAATTTTAATTCTAATTTTAGTAATTTTTTTAATCAATTTTGATACTCGTTGTTAAGTGGGGACTGTTTCAATTTTTTTTACTGTTTTGTATTAGTTTTCTGCTTCTGTTGTATCGAATATATTGTCAAGACAGTTTTGTTACAAACAACATTATTTAACAGGGGTGGAATGATCATTTATCCACATATAACTGTAAATCAGTTGTTCTCAAACAGCTGACCCAAACAGCCAGCTACCTTATCCGAATAAGCTGATAAGCCATGATAAGTTTTATCAGTTTATCAGGATAAGGCTTATCAGTTTATCAGGAGATTATTCAATAAGCTGCAGCTACCCCAAAACATACTCTTACTCTATTAGAATTAAATGAAAACATGACAATTAATAGGACGCAATGGAGAAAGAAGATTCATTTAGCCGACCCCAATTAGTGGGATAAAGGCTTGTTGTTGTTGTAATGTATGTCTATTATATTCATATTTTTTTTCTCTATGTTAGCAATATGTAAATGATTTCTTGGGTTAATAAGTCGATTAAAGTATTGTCAATCACATAATCAAGCAGCTGAGCAAATAACCGGTGATTAGGTACTCTTTAGATCCACACAAATCTTAGAGATCTAGCACTAAGATAGATTTCCTTTCTACTCCTTTGATAGAACTTAGCATCTTAAGAATAGGATTTTAATAAATTATAATATTTAAAAGCAAGAGTTGTGTTAATTAACTGTGCAAAATGTCTCTTCATAATCAAAATTAGTAATCAAAAACAATATTAAAACTTTAAAATCAAAGTAATTATAATATCCTAAGCCACTAAACTTGAAAACTCAGCCCCGATTTTCAACTAGAAGATATTAATTTGACGGTATTCTCAACTAAAAATTTTAGATTACTTTGTGGATATGCAAATGAATTTTATCAAATTGAATTATCACAATATAATATTAAATGAAAATATCTTTTTATAGAACTACTTACACTTAAATTACAAAAAAAGATCTTTTTATGCAACTAGTTGAATAAAAAACTTGATAATATGTAACAGCATAAAAGAAGTTGATATTAATTGTGAAAACTATGCAAATTGATTTGAAGACTTTAATTCTATCCGAAGGGATAGTTTTAGAGGACTTTGTTTGATTCAATATTGGATTTATAACAGCAATTCCTAACCGTTATTACTTATTATTTGTTTTTATTCCATCATTATGTATTTACTATTTGTTTTATTCCATGTTATTTCTTTCCTATTTATTTTATTCTGTTTTATATGTTTCTTTTATTATGTTTAGTGTAATTGGATTTAAATACCCCTTCTCCTATAATGTGTTGTTCAATTCCAAATCTCAACATGGAATCAAAGCCTAACCCAAGATCCAACAATCACCAACCTCCTCTATCGGTTCCAACTGTCATCGGCCTCTTTTGTCGATTTCAGCAGCCGCGGCCTCCTCTTTCGGCTCCAACATGCACAAGTGCCCTTTGTTCTAGCCACAGGTTTCAACAACTGAAGCCTTTGGCCTTCCTATCGCTAGTTCAAGTAGTTGTTGGTCCCCGCTAATCCAGTCGCCGCTGAGTATACAAGAAGATTTCAACTCTATTCCAACAACCGCAGGTTCAGCACACTCTTCTACCGGGTCTGCAACAGTCGCAGTTTCTTGAAGTCTTCTATTGTAACTAACATGCGTCAATTTTACGCGATTTTATCTGTATTATTTCCTGCATTTTATATGATAATTTTTAATTTATTTATCACAGATTTTACACTTTAGAAAGATTTTTTGTTAATTTGTGCAGGTTGTAAGGTTGAATACGAACAATTTAAAGCGAGAAAATCAAGCGAAAAGTTCCCTGTGCGGTGTGACCATTCCATGTATCGAAGGGTTGCGGCGTGACAAGGCCGCACTCCGATGTGACAACGCCACCCTAGCCAAACTATCAGCTTGACCACGCCGCTCTCGCAATTCTATGGCGTGACCACGCCAATTATGGATGTCACCATGCCGACGAGCGAGAAAGCATTTTAGAAAGTAAATTTGATGGCCCAAGAAGTGATTTTTGTTATAAAATAAACTCCTATGACTTCTTAGAGGGAGCTCTGCACCAGAGAAGGCTTGAAAGCTGCTAGAGACGAATTTATGGAGGGAATTTGAGTTCTCTCTTGAAGTTGATCTTCTCTAAAAGAGGGATTTTTGTCTTTGTTTTGTGAGTTGTGAAAGTTTTGTACGAGAGGAAGAGTTGTTGTCACAAGGAGAGAGCAAGTTCTTACAAGTTTTTAATATATTTGTTGCTTGCAATGTATTCCTTCATAAATTTTCTCACTATGATGTTATCTACGATGTGTGACTAAATTCTTTTTCGTGTCTCTGCGATGTAGGGGGCACTAGATTTATCGTAGTCTTTTCGTAATGTTTTTCCGTTAAGCTTTTTCTGAGTTTTCATGGTCATGTTGTTGGTTAACATTCGAACTTAATTTACTACTAGACTTGTCAACTAAGGATGTTAAAATGTTTCGTGAAATTATGGTCTCTAACCGTTGTGTAGTAGAAATGAAGGGTTAACTACAAAATTCTAAGATTGACATATTCAAGCAGAATTCTAAAATCATTCTAAGAGATCTGAAAAAGTAACGTGGAATGTCATGGGGCTTGAAGAAGCATCGACTTCATAGATTCTAGGTTTTTTTTGACCTAGCATAGGCATAAGGAGCATTGTATCTCCAATTGACAATACTCACGTAGAAAACATGTAGTAAAGTCACGATCGCCACGATCTTTGAATCCCATAGGCACGAACCTCATAAATCATGAAGAACTCAAAAAAGCCATTCCGTTTTTTTTTTTTGTTTTTTGATGTCCTCTCCTTGCTCTGTTTTGCTAGACCTTTAGGACTTAAAATTCTTTTTGTGATCACGTCATGCTAGGTTAGCTAAATTAATAAATTAGAGATTTCTCTACGGAAATAATTATTACATTTTCTCTGTGAGATCTATATGTGGTACTCTTTAACTGCATTACTCATTGATATGTGCACTTGCAGTGTACGATTGACTCGCCCCGCTGAAAGTTTTGGCGCGTCAGTAACCCTACCAAAATTTTATCGATGGCTCAGAACCACACCACTATCTCCTTTAGCTCGATCGAAATTACTGCAGATTCCTCCAAACCTGATCCACCTTCAGAATGTGTTATTGATTCCACCGGAGGATCGACCCCAATTTAGACCGAAGGATATGAAACCAACATGAATTTCTTAATCACAATCCATAAGCTGGACATTAACTTTCTTCAATGACCCCAAGCAGTATCTTTGTTCATAAAAAGACGTGAGAAATTCAATCATCTCACAAGTATGGTTCGTGAGCCTCCAAAGACTAATCCGGCATTTGAAGCTTGAGAAGTAGAGAAATTCATGGTCATGTCATGGCTAATCAACTCTATGGAGACTTCGATTGGTCGTTCATATATGTTCCTCACTTCAACTAGTGTCATTTAAACAAATGACTGTGATACCTACTCGGATGTAGAAACTTTCAGTGAAGTATCTAAGAAAATCGGGGAGGCATAAGAGAGTCAACGACTGTGACCCAGTACTATAATGATATTGTTGCACTATGGATGGAATGCGACGTGTACTACAACTACACTTTGAATTCTCCGGCTGACTTGACAGACACCTTTACGAAATCCGGGTAGTATTCTTAGTTGGGATCCTCTTTATTCCGCTTGCGCTTTAAACTAAAATTCGTCGATAAGAAAATCAGAGACATCTACACTTCAACTCAGGGGGAGTATTGGATTTATAATGACAATCCCTAGTCTTTATTACTTATTATTATTTTTAATTCCCTCATGTATTTCTTTTTTTACTTTGTTCTGTTTTATTTCTTTCCAATTCATTTTATTTTTTTATTGTTTTCCTTTATTATGTCTATTGTAATTAGGTTTAAATATCACTGCTCTTATCAATAATATATTTTGCTCTATTTCAAATCCCAATATTCAATCTACTTTTCCATTGACCAATTGTTTGTGATGATCCTACACAAAACCAAAGTACTATTAGCAGTTAAAAGAAAAAGTGCAAACAATATTCCTCATGATCATAGCCATCCATGTTTTCTAGTTAAATCTTCCGACTTCTCAGCTTATTGAATTTCCTTACCATAATCAAGACCTTAAGACTTTTACATCAACCTAAGTGCAATTTCCATCAACAACTTGTCCAAAGTTTCTCTGACCTTAACAGCAAATCATCTACATCAAAGAAACGTTAAATTTGAAAGCAATTTATAGGAGAAAAGACACAAGAAAATTGAGAAGCTCTACTTTACACTCTAAAAACCTATACCATTTATAAGGTTTCAAAATAAAAATTGAAATAAAATCCAAATCACATTTCAACTTTAGTGATTGCATCAAAATCCTCTGCGCGTTAGAACAACCAAGTATTTGAAAATTTGTCAGCCTCATTATTTCACTTCATTCAAGATGAATCCGAGGTGATCTAATTCCTATGGACAACATGGTAGGAATCCGTTCACATACCTTCAAATGTGTGGTACTTCAATAATCAAGGATGTCAGCCACCTAATATTTATTATCATTGAAAATGGTTACGACATATCTTAACTGAACTGATAAACACAATATCAGCATGCCAGAAACTTTGCATCCCTTAGATTGTCATGTTGTAGCCTCACATCAACACTCTTTTTTCTTCTTCTTCATAGGACATTGGAGAAAAATGATTCATCTAGTCAACTCCACTTTAGTGGGATTTTAGGCTTTTTGTTGTTGTTTAAAGAAGTTGTTATATTAAATTAGTTACAAAAGTGTTTATTCTATCCTACGAGAATTAGGGTCACCATTGTTTCCAACATTAAGAGTAAGCTTATCACAAGAATATTTTCATGATTAGAACTCGTGACCTCAAAATCACCATAGAACAATCTAACCAGTGAAGCTATATAATAGACATTACGAAATATATTTACAGAGTATAAAGATTGATAAGCAAGCTGGCACATAATAAACTATAAAATATAGCGAAAAATGGTTTCTAAAACTTTCAAATATAAGAAAATCGTACCAGCCAACATCCCATCACTTCTGTAGACCTCCACACCATGGAGACCAGCATCTTTCAAGCTCTCAATAACAAAAACTGAATTCTTCAAAGCCCAGGGATGAGCCAACGTTGCCACACCTCCCGAACGACAAATTAATTCAACAACAGACTTGGCTGATGGTTCAGCCCCCCTGCACACAGTAAACTAAGCTTTTGAACCATAAATTCCCATAGCTTAACCTTAATTAACATAAGGTGATCAGACATTTAAAGAGTCTGCTTACTTAGCATAAGCAGGTCCACCATCATACAAATATTTGCTAAAAGCTTGCTTTAAGTTCTCAACATAGCCAGCATCGACCATCGCCCTCGCAACATGTACCCTTCCTGGAGCCACCCCTTTTCCAGCTATATTTGCAACATCTTCCCATTTAAGAGGCATCTTAAGTTTGCCGAGCTTTGCCAGCATCTCTTTTGCTCGAACATAACGACCATCTCGAATATTGGCCAATAAGTCATCAAGTTCCTCACACATAGAGGGCCCACAACAGCCATAGTAAGCAAGAATATGTAGAGGTTCCTCTTCTCCCGGTTCATCCCTTCAATTGGTAATATGATAAATAAACAAATTGCATTACTAAATGAAGTGCTAAAAAAGGAAATTTGTTGTTTGAATCTTTTCTCTTGGGAAAAAGCATTCATGTGCAGAATACATATAAAATTAAGGCTCCATAGTCATAATTGTCAGTAGATTGGAGAAAAAATTCAATAAAATGAAGGCAAATTAGCTAAAAAGCATCTAAGTTGTAATGGTATTTTAGATAACTTCCTCTGAAAGTGCTTTAATAAATTTCAGATTATTTAATTATAAGCTAATTAAGATATTATACAAGGATTAAAGAATGATTACCCTGGAGAATGCACTGCGCTTATTTCAACACCTGGAATTATTCTCATGTTGAACTTTTGAGCAGCTTCTATGGCCCCAGGGATGCCAGCCATGGTGTCGTGGTCCGTCAATGCGAGTACTTTCACCTGTTGATTGAAAAAGTTTATACTTTTAGGATCAGTTATCCATTAATGGGGGGATTTACAAGCATACCTCACAATTCGCATATATTTGCATAACTGACATCTAAACTTTGATTTATACTTGTATGACACCCAGATCATTAACATCACAGGAAAATACTAACAGTAACTTTTATAAAATAAACTACATATTTTCATGCACTTTGATTTGATTATGACGCTAAATAATGATAGAAGAAAATATCAAAATTAGGTTAAAAATATGCAAATACATTAGAATTACGTGATTTGCAAATAAGGTTTATAAACTATCATATTGTAACGAACGGCTTCTAGCTCAATTGCACACTCACTGTTTCCAGGATTGTGATCAAAGATTTGAATCTCTTCTACATGTTTTAAGCTAGATATTTTTTGTATGGAGAATTCAGTCTGTAACTAGTTTTATGCCATTCTGTAATTAGCAATGTGTTTTATTTTTCATTAAGGAGATTTGCATATATACCACAATTTCTTAATGTATTTATACATCTATTTTTTTTTAATATTTATTTAAAACATCCAAATATTTAGCACCACATAAAAATACCACAGTCATTAACTTTTATGAATTAAAAATCACATTTTCCATGTGTCTACTTTTGGTTTGATTATGATACTAAAGTTTTATGTAAATAAATATCAAAATTGAGATATGTAAATACATAAGAATTATGTGGCATGTAAATGAATATCAAAATTGAGATACGTCTTTGATGGTTTGGTCAAATTAAAGGTTGACCATCTGATGATCCCATTAGAAGAGTAGATGTTTTAGATTCAAGTTATGTTAAGAAAGGCAGAGGTAGACCTAGGATGACTTGGGCATATTGTATAAAAAATGATCTTAAGTTATTAAAATTAAATGAAAATATGACACTAAATAGGACTCAATGGAGAAAAAGGATTCATTTAGCCGACCCTATTTAGTGGGATAAAAGTTTTATTGTTGTTGTTGTATCTAAATACCCCACATTAATTAGTAAAAGAATCATCTTGTAATTCTAGAAGCATGCGTCAACCTTCACCAGGCAATGAAGATTACAAAGAAAATTGTTCCAAATATTTTTGCAGTTGTTCAAAACAATTGCTCATCATTAAACTCAAAAGAAATCTGAAAAGCTGAGGTTGGTCGCAAGTTTTGCTAAAGATACCATGTTTATAACCGGAAGCCTTCTGCTCGGCAGGATTTAACAAAACATGAATTTAATTGGCTAAAATTAGACTACAAAAACACTACAATTTAAACTAATCTAGCTTAAATATTGCCTGAAATAAGATGCCAAACAACCCCAAGGTGAAAAGATATCAAATAAGATACACTAGTTAAAAAAAATCACTTTCATAACCTCCAACCAAAAGCAAAGCAAGGTGGTCCATTTTTGCAACGTTTTTTTGCAAAACTGGGTTGAAACGCCTCAAAAGAATGCAAAACAAACACAACAAAACAAAATAGAAGAAATTACAGAAAAAGAAAAAATTACAGAAAAATGAAGATGAGACAAACAAAGTTGAAAAAAAAAAAATCACTTCCATAACCTCCAAACAAAAGCAAAGCAATATGGACCATTTTTGCAATTTCTTTGCAAAACAAGGTTGAAAAGACTCAAAAGAATGCTAAACAAACACAACAAAACAAAAAAGAAGAAATTACAGTAAAATAAAGATGAGACAGACAAAGTTACTTCCTTTCCATAGAAAAGAAAATGTTGAAACTTGTAATGGGGTAAAGATGAGACAAACAAAGTAACTTCAACTTTCAGTAAGAAGATCGTTTTCTATACTTAACCCAAACAAAAAAAAAGCGACAAATACTCAACGAAATAAAAAAACATAACATAAAAATGATGCCGAACAACTTCCTTATTCACAGACGAAAAGAAAAAAAGCAGAATCCTTTTTCACAACAAAAAGGTCAATGCTTCATATTTTCCAGACATCTGCTACGGCAAAACATCAAACAGATAATAGCCAACAACGGACAAAAAAAACAAGCAAGAAAATGATAATACAGTCTATAACATACCAGAAACTCACCCCATTCCTATGAGCTCTCTCCACGAGCGCTGCCGGAGATAAGAATCCATCGCTGAACTTGGAATGCGAGTGGAGCTCGAATAGAACGCGGCCGGCGCCATCATCGGAGGGTTCGGAGTGGCCGAACGCCCACTCATGCACGTATCTTGATGCCAGAAGCTGCTCTGCCGTCACCTTCTTCTTCTTCCTTTTACGCCTCCTACGCCTGAGCTTATGTACTCCGTCCGTTGAATCCTTTTCAAGCTCGCCGGCGATGGGGAGCTCGGAGATGGAGGGCATTATCGATGGGAGTGGCATAAACTCGAAAAAAGTTCGTATCTTTGATATGGATTCGATTCGGAATGTATGGAGTGAGATCAATAACCTTTCTACGGGTCAGTGATGGTACATTTGCCGAAAATAAATAAATTGAATGCTTTGATTTTATATTATTTTTCAGTTCTTGTAGCGGCTCAGACGTATTCTATTGAATCCTGACTCGTTCTAGTCTTGCTGCCAAACTTTAACAAGCCTGACACATTTTTATATGTGCAAAGTCATAAATATTTTTATTTATATGTTTATAGTAAACTAAATTTAATTTTGTAATTTTGGTGTAGATAGAAAAAGGAGATATGAAATCAAAGCGGTTTCGGGCACATTTATCGCTCCGGGGACTGCTCAGAAATTGGCTATCGACAGAAGCAAAGATTCTAGTAATATGTGCCATTTTTAACCTACTATACTCCAAATAAATTACATACATAGCGCAGCTGAAATAAGTATTTACATATTAACATCTAAAACTTTATATTTGTATTTATAATATTTTTGTAGTAAGAAGGATATTTTCATATGACCTTAAAAAGTTGAGTCTCACGTACGCTAACATATAAAAATGTGTGGTATGTGTGTAAATTATTAAGTTGTTATTTTTTACCTTTTAGTCCCTAGACTTTTGAAATTTATTTTGTGGAGCTATTAAGTGGGCAGGATAGAATTTTTCTTTTGAGTTTTATTATGTGATATAATATCTCTAACAACTTTACAAACTTGTTAAGAAAATCCCAACATACATTATCAATTTTGTAGGCCAACTAATAGAACATTTCTAAAGCAAAATTTCATGTTATTTTTCTCCTTTTCATGGATATTTTAAATGATTAGGGGTGTAAATGAGTAAAGCTTGAGCTCGATTAATTAATCAATTTGAGATTCTCTACAAATTCGAGCTAGCTCATGAGCGGACTTATTTAAGATAAAATAGAGAAAAATATTAATTTAATATACCTTTACAAGAAAATCATAAACAATATGAGTATTTCAGAGGTTATTAATTGGAAATAACTTCAAATAAAATGTAAAATATTATTTCAATAACATTTTAGATAATTTTTTTAATTTTAATATATTTTTAAGCATTTTTTTGTTAACTATTTTTTAAATTAGTTCGCTGAGTGTTAAACAATATTTAAAAATTAAATTATTGTTACATCGATTTCATAGTTCGGATTTCTAATGCATCTGTATCTATTTTACGACCTGAGCTTTTCTACAAGTACAAAAACCTTGTTTGGTTGCAATTGATGGTAAAGGAAGCCCAGCAGCATGAAGACGAAGAGTTGCTCAGTGATCAGTAATGGAGGATGTGGGCCCATTGGGCTGACTTTACTGTTCCAGTCAGTGATGGGCACAGTGCTGATCAGAGGAGAGAGAAAGAAGAGAGGAGGTGTAAGATGCCGAAGGAGAAACTAAAGAGGAGTGAGAGTATTTCAAATGGTGGGGGCCACTTACTAATTGGGTGCTGCCAGGTCAAATTTGGTGAAATTATTAGATTGAAATTCAAAATAAACTTGTAATTAGGTGTATCACACTCAAAAAATAAAACTTATCAAGAACATATATTTTAAATTATAAGTCAATTCATATTTTATATATAATGTTTCACTATTTATAAAATAATTGTAAGCATCTATAAAATGTCTGTTATGCACTGATATTTTGGTTCTTAGAGGATCATTGCCTAGGCCGGGTGACCTCCTGGTTAATTGGCCGTCCAGCTGGTCGTTCTTTAGTTGGTCAATTAGTCATATTATGTCGTAATCTCACTACTTTGCTCTTCTTGCCTAGGCATATGTTTTGTTTAAGCGGAATTGATATGTCGGTGCGTGCCTAGCTTATGATTATTTGATCAGAACAAACGGCTTTTCTTTATACAAAATAATTTAATTTAAATTGAGACAAATGGTTTTGAATTTTAACTTATATTTTTATATGATACATTTTTAGGCTGCTTTAAATCTAAGTTGGATTCAAAATCTTTTAAGAATTACAATCCTTGTAGTGTTATTAACCTGATTGCTATAAGGAAGTTAATAAATTAAATATATATATATATATATATAAAGGAAAATCCTACATCAGGAGTGTGTGATATATATATATATTGATCACATTAAACTTAAGAAAAAAAAAATCTATGGTAATTTGACAATAACTTTCCCGAAAAATAATAATGAATCCAAACTAATCCCAACAGTGCTTTGATTTAAGCAAGGAACGAATCAGTTTTTGAATAACTATGCATACATATATCATTAAAGGCAACCAAATTGAGTTTGCATCTACCATATATGTAGACATACAACTGCAACGATTGATGGTTGTAATGTCTATTGCAAGCGGCGAGTGGTGTTGATTGATAGTCGGCAACGATGATGGCGGGCACCATGAGGCGTGGGGCAGGCAGCAATTGACAGTGCTAGCAGTATTATGCTGCAGTTTGAAATGTATTTACAAATCACATAAATCTAATGAATTTGAAATACATTAATTTTAAACTACAAGGTGGATTTCAATTTTACAATGCGTTCTGTTTTCATCCAACGAAAAGCCAGAATTTTCAAATCTCTCCTGCATTGGGTTTACTTGCAAAGAATGAAACAACCTCTTAAACTTCTTCATTTTTTCTATCAGTTTGGTTTGTTTTGTTTGGTCAACCTCCGGATGTAAAAGCTAGTTGTCAATTTTAGTTGGTGCTTGTATTTCGTGGATTTGAAAGATTTATGACTACAAATTAAATTTGAATCAATACACTGCAAATAAAGTTTTGATTGGACTGACCAAATTTGAAGAATTTGTCTTATTTTTATGCCATGGTTAGTCTTGTTGCGTACGAAAATTCTTAAAGCAGAGAAGTCATAAGCCTTCAATGAGATAACCCAACAAGTATAATTGCATAAGGATAGCTTGGAACTACTACTGTTGCAATTGAGCTACAAGAATTATAGTTAGTGATTACAGTAGCAATATTTTAATACACAAGTTATAGTTGGTGATTATAATAGTCATAGTAGAGTTGCCAAATAGTATTTGGAAGATAAAGTACTCGTATTTAATAGTATCTGAAATGGTATTAAGCTTTGGTTGAAGGCTATAAAAGTTATAATTGATTGCGATGGCTATAGTAATCGTAGTAGGGCTACCAAAGCTATAGTGGGAGGTCATAACAACCAATATTGACTACAAAAGCTATAATTGATGAAGTAATAATTGTAATTGGCTACAAAGGCTATAGTTGGAGGTTATAATAGTTCTTATTGGCTACAACAATTGCTAATTTTGGTTGAAGGCGACTTTTTGCAATTCACTATAAAACATGGTGGTCAATCACGATCTCAAGTGAGTAGTGAAAATAGCCGTGACGTCAAGAATTAAGCATTAATAGTTAATTCATTATCTTCTCCCCCTCCCCCCTCCAAGTGAATAATGATAGCTTATTCATAATACTTTTAGATGACATTTTGATCAATTTAGCTAGAATCTCATAAATTCTGTAGGACGGTTCACTTTAATTATTTTTTATAATATGTATTTTTTAAATATTTAAGTGTTTTAATAATCTCAATATTAGATGATGTTACACTCACTAGATTTTTCTCATCAAGCCATTTGATTTGACTATGAACATATCAATTTTTGAGATCATTTAATTTCTCATTAATGCACTAATCTTTGACTAAACTTTACCCATTCGACTAGTTTTTTGGACTGATTAGATAACTTTCAGTTTTATTGGATTTGTCTTGTAGAGACAACTGAATTTAACTATAAACTTAGTGGAGTAGGACCAGATAATCTTAAATTTAAATTTGGAATGTTCCTTAATCAAAATGCATTGTAATTAATGTTTGAAGTTCATGATGGCACATAAGTTTTAACCTAAGTATTTCTTATTGATCTAACCAAATTGTATTTGATTCATAAAATATAAGTTAAACTTAGAGTGGTCAATAAATAAATAAGGATTATGACCATCATACGAATTGCATATTGGTTCTAAGCTCTAACTATGAGAAAAAATTGATAGAAATATATATATATATATATAACCTAAAACATTAGCTACCAGTTTCAGAATTTTACCGCGTGTATTTTTTTTTTACGCACAAATATAAACACAGTTGTAATAAAATACATATTTAATATATGGGCTTTAACCCCAATTGGTCCTTCATTAGGCCTTTACTTTAGTATCAAAAACTTATGTGGGCTTCCGTTGCGGAACGCGAAGAGGGTGAGCGAAACGTAAGGGGGCGTGGGAAAGTGGGCTTACTGGGTTGTTAAGGCAACCATCCGTCAGTTTCAACGGTTTGTTTAAGAAAATTTAAAATTTTAAAAAAGGTTCAACTCAATAAACTTTGGGTGTTTGGTTGCAAGGAGGATTTAATATTAAAAAAAAATTAATAAATTCATAAATAAAAATTGGTTAAATTTATCCCATTACTGATTTTATTAAACCAGATTTAAACTATGAGACTTCGTAAATTCATGTAGCATTTTAATGTTTGGCTATAAATCCTCTTAATACGCACAACCAAACACCTCCTTAGAGTGCTTATGCTTGAAAATGCCAAGGGGTGTTAAGGAGCATCCATTAAGAGATTTAGTGCAATCAATGAGCAATTCTAATTATGCAAACTCTTAATGGTTGTACTCATTCTCGAGGGTAAAGTTATTTATTCATTTATATTACAAATATGTTCTTTCATTTAACACATAGTCTGTTAAATATCATATAAAGAAAAAAGCATCACAATAGATCATTTATTCTTTCTACAGTTTGAAGTAATTTTATAAATTTTGAGGTTAAAATAATAAAAAATAAAGATGAAATACACTTTTTTAGAGATAAATTAATTTATTTTTTAGTTGCATAAAAAAAAATAGTAACTTTTAGGAATTTTGGATATTATTGTATAGATAAATATAATGAAAACATTTAACATACAGTATTAAAGTCACTATTTTATATAATTCTTTTTGCTAAATGCAATGGTATAAATAAATTCAATGAATTATGTTAAATTTGACTACAATTTATAATTTATTTTGATTTTGTAAATTCTAAGAAATAATATTACTTTAAAAATAAAATAATTTCCGGCCCTTGTGAAAAAAAAAAGAGAAAAAAAACCACGACTTCCCAAAAATAAATAATTAGTAAATTATTGCCATTATGACGTGCCAAAAAAAGTAGGGTCCACAAGCTGCACCAGTACTAGGGTTTTAAGGTCTCCGAAACCACTATAAAAGACGGTTGATGCTTGGTGGGGTTTCAATATTCCGCCCAGGCGCCGACTGAGGGAAAAAAATCTGAGAGAAAGCAGCCAATCAATCCGCCATCGTTATTTTCTTCTTGTGAGTTTTTTCATAATTTCTTCTAATCACTAGTCGGCTTTGTTATCTTGTTTTCTAATCCTGACGCATTCGATTGTTATTGGGAAACCGCTGTTTCTCTAATCTAACCATCGTTTTTGGTTCTATTTGTGAGTTTCTAATTGATTTTTTCCGTTCAACTATAACCGATCGCAATATTTTCACCTTGTCTTGTGGCTTTGATCTATTATTTTGGAAGTCTGATGAATTGGATTGACGATCGAATTCATCAGACTTCCAAAACAATAGATCACATCGCTTGAGTTTGAGAGATCTAGAGGGAAAATCTGTGAGGTAGAGACGCATGATCGATTTTGGATCGTTATGGATTTTTTTTTTGTGATCGGCTTTCATGTCTGGTTGCGTTGTATGTTAGATCGAGTTTTTTTTTGTCTAGAGAGAATTGGATGGTAATCGATAATTTCAGATATGGCAGAGTATATTTAATATTCAATTTGATTTGAGAATCGGAATTAGATGAATATGTAGATTATAGTTCTTTTTTGTGGTAATATTCATTCCTAGGCCGTTAAGGTAAATTGCAGACTCTCATGGGATTGGATCTGGACGTGAGATGGCTCTGCATGCTTTTGATCTATGCCAATTTAACAATTTGTTGGTTCTGAATATACGCCTTCTTCTTCCCAAAATTATTAGAGAAGCCCTCTCATTTGTCAAGTGATGACTAATTTATAATACCATTGTCTACTTGTGTTTTTTCGTCGGTTCTAATTCCCTCATTTGCATTACAAACATCCTGATTTGACTCGATTTTATTGGATCTATATCAATTCCAGACTTCGTTCCTTAGCATGTTGTTCTGCTTTTTTTATTTTGGAATTTTTATTTTTTTTTCGATTTCCTTATATTATTACATGCGCATTTTTGTCATGACTTTTTTCCTTTGAAGTCTGACTTAAACTCCATCATTTTTTGAAATAAGAAGAATCTGCAATGGGAAAAGAGAAGGTTCACATCAACATTGTGGTCATCGGCCATGTCGACTCCGGGAAATCGACCACTACTGGTCACCTCATATACAAACTTGGTGGTATCGATAAGCGTGTGATCGAGCGGTTTGAGAAGGAAGCCGCCGAAATGAACAAAAGATCATTCAAGTATGCATGGGTACTCGACAAGCTCAAAGCGGAGCGCGAACGTGGTATCACCATCGATATTGCACTTTGGAAATTCGAAACCACAAAATACTACTGCACTGTCATTGATGCGCCCGGGCATCGTGATTTCATCAAGAACATGATCACCGGAACCTCTCAGGCAGATTGTGCCGTTCTCATTATCGACTCCACAACCGGAGGCTTTGAAGCAGGTATTTCGAAAGACGGACAGACTCGCGAACATGCCCTTCTCGCTTTCACTCTCGGTGTTAAACAGATGATCTGTTGCTGCAACAAGGTAACAAAATTTCAGCTTATAAATGCATGAACTCAGATATGTCTAGTTATTTACTTGATTTATTTTTGTACAGATGGATGCCACCACACCCAAGTACTCAAAGGCAAGGTACGACGAGATTGTGAAGGAGGTTTCTTCCTACCTCAAGAAAGTTGGCTACAATCCTGAAAAGATCCCATTTGTGCCAATCTCCGGATTCGAAGGTGATAACATGATAGAGAGATCAAGCAACCTGGACTGGTACAAGGGACCCACCCTCCTTGAAGCCCTCGACTTGATCCAAGAGCCGAAACGCCCTACAGATAAGCCGCTTCGTCTTCCCCTTCAAGATGTTTACAAAATTGGCGGCATTGGAACGGTTCCAGTCGGCCGAGTTGAGACGGGTGTCCTCAAGCCTGGAATGGTGGTCACCTTTGGACCTACTGGACTCACCACTGAAGTCAAGTCCGTCGAGATGCACCACGAAGCCCTTCAGGAGGCTCTCCCCGGCGACAATGTTGGGTTCAATGTTAAGAATGTTGCTGTCAAAGACTTGAAACGTGGTTTTGTGGCTTCTAATTCAAAGGAAGATCCTGCCAGGGAAGCTGCAAATTTCACTTCTCAGGTCATCATCATGAACCACCCCGGCCAGATCGGCAATGGTTATGCTCCTGTCCTTGACTGCCACACTTCCCACATCGCCGTCAAATTTGCCGAGATCTTGACCAAGATCGACAGGCGTTCCGGCAAGGAGCTCGAGAAGGAGCCGAAATTTCTCAAGAATGGAGATGCCGGTTTCGTGAAGATGATTCCCACCAAGCCAATGGTGGTCGAGACGTTCTCCGAGTATCCGCCGCTCGGAAGATTTGCAGTGAGGGACATGAGGCAGACGGTGGCTGTCGGGGTTATCAAGAGCGTGGAGAAGAAGGATCCGAGCGGAGCAAAGGTGACCAAATCGGCTGCCAAGAAGAAATGAATAGTGCATTGCTGTTTGAATAAGGACGAGCGGGAATCCATCGAGTTGGTTTCTGGTGTTTGGATGCAGAACTGGGTGCTTGACAGACGGTGGCACTGCTCTCTACAGTTATCTTTTTAGTTGTTGTCTTGTGTTGTTTGTTTCCCTTGTGTTCAAGGCTGTACTGCTTTTCTATGGTCGTATTATTTATCGCTGCTTATTATGATTGTACTGTTGTTGTTGTATGAGTTTGAATTTGATGTTATTTGAGTTTTTGCGTTCTATTTGTTTTGTTAATTCGGCTGCAATGTTTTTAACCATTTTATTTCCGTAATAGGATTATGTTAGAGGCCTTAACAAATGCCACATGATAGATGACAAATAGATCATATAGGATTATAGGATCTGTCTGGGACAACTCTTTTTCCCAGCTTTACATTTTTAGATTGCCACCATAGTTGTGGTTGAGATTATTATTCTTTGGCACACAATTCTTATTTATTTGGTGATTTTACCTACACACCGCTTAAAACTTTATAAATAATAAATTAACTACCAAAGCATTAAATATTTCAAATTAACTGGAACCCTTTTTTGTTCCAACGGCGAGGATGGCATGCCAATACAGCAGTTTCGCCTCCTTTTATTTTTGGGTTATTTGTATAATACATCTCGAACTCGTAACTAGAGGGCTTTTCACTTCCTCGAAAGGTTTTGATTGTGTAGAATCTTAAAAGATGCATGCCCGTGTTCATAGGCCAATCTTGAGCTCTACGAAGTTCGGCAATATCTTCAAGTTAGTATTGCTGAGAGAGAGTCAATTGTTTTGATGATATTTTCTCAAGAAAGTCGGCCATTTTGAACTAAGAGTTTTAATACCTTGGTTTACCGAACCAATTCTCCATCTACATATAAGATTGAATACAAATTCTGCAGTGGTTACAGAGATCAGGGTTCAGGCATAAGAGAGAACCTTACTGCCCTTTACAATGGAACTTATGTACAATTATTGATTTAACTTGCAATATCAAATCTTTGTTCATAATAAAATGGTTAATTTCTATTCATATCACAAGGCTAGTCAGGTTATTTTTTAAACAAATTAGCAATTTAGACTACAGTTGTGCGAGCCAGCCCAATTTCCACATGGAGGGCTAAAATTCAACTTATTGACAATCCCAAAAGTCAAATTTATCAAACTGTGTGCTCGAGCTCAAGCTCGAGCACAGATTATAACTCAAAACAGTTTAAGACCTCGGGTTCGAGCTTGATGATGCCCACGGAGTTAGCTCATGAGTTGGGTCGCCGGGCTTCAAATTCAAATCTATAATATTCACAATCTTATTGGTCCCTCAACTCCATCTTTAATAAAGGAGTTCCCACCACAACTCTTTAATTTTCATTGTTCTATGGACACCATTCCCAATGAGTTATCTTACTGATTGCTCCTGTGTTTATCTTATCAATGCCATCACCTGCAAGGCCCTAATGCAAATTCTCCCACTGGACCCAACAAATCCATCTCCTTCAAGCCAACTATTTATTATATTGTCGAGCCCAACTCAAGCTCAAGCTCATCAGCCTCTAATCGGGTAGCCAAGCCGAAAAATAGCCAACTATGACAAGCCCGACTCATTTACCACCTTAATTTGGCCTCATATAAATTCCCAAGTTTCCGGTGCCATGTATGTAATTAAATATACTGTAAAATATTTAACAGTATAAATGTTTAAAAAAATTGGTTTTTTACATATAGAGGTCCCCAAATCTTGTAAATTACAAATCACAAGTCCAAAAGATTTAACTTTCCCAATGGTTTGATCATGTAATTTGCCAATTGAAACACGCTTTTGAGGATCTCCGGCGCCTGCCTTGCTACATTAACTCCGAAAGTTATGGCGATTGGCTCGGTGCGGTGGCGAAAGATGAACTACGGTCTGCAAATCGAGTGGTGGATGTGATCCATCCACCCGGCGAATAAGAGATGGAGACGGAGGCCTTCACGTGTAAAATAAACATTCCGAGACCGTTGCATGTAATTTGATTGCTTTGGAGACCTCCATATGTAAGAACATCAACATGTACATACATAGATGTTGGTAAAAGCCCGGGAAAATCGCGAACAGAAATCAGTTTTTCAGTGACGCGTGGACCGAAGGATGGATTCAACGGTCTCCAAAAACAAAAAACAGCGTGTGTTAATTATGTCCCTTGTGTCCAAACCACCCCCCAACAAGGTCTTCAAATCCCTTCCACCTCACCCTCCTTCGTTCCTCTCTTCATCACGTTCTCTTTCTCTATATAAATATAAACATATTTTGGTTAAATTGTTTCTTCCTGTGCACGCCCCAAATTTAGATTTCGTTAGAAAATAATTGGATATATAATAAAAGAGATTGTGGACGATGGGTAGGGTTAAGCTGCAGATAAAGAAGATTGAGAACAACACAAATAGACAGGTGACGTTCTCCAAGCGACGCAATGGCCTCATTAAGAAGGCTTACGAGCTCTCCGTTCTCTGTGATATCGATATCGCCCTCATTATGTTCTCCCCTTCCGGCCGTCTTAGCCATTTCTCCGGTCGCCGGAGGTGAAGCAATGCTTCCTGATTAAAAAAAAAAAATTCTTTTTTTGTCTTTTTAGCAATCATCAGATCTACATTAAAAAAAAAAAAAATACTTTTGCACCATTCTGGATCGCTTTTCTCAATAAATTAATCAACTTTCCTGTTTTGTTGGAAAAATGGGGAATTTACGTGCCTAGCACATAATTCTTTTGTATATTTACAGAATGATACTCGGGTGTTTTAATCAATGCATGAAAAGGTGTAAAATATAAGAATTTAGGTGTGAGATTTGTAAATTCATTAGAATTGTTTGATGTGCGTGTAAATGTCCCGACAAAAAAATCTAGCACGACGTATCTATGTGGCGAGGGTTTAGGTGAAACTATTTTGGATTAATTTATTGCATAGCTTGATTAATGAATTTGTATCTTAATTGGAATCTTCGACAGGATTGAGGATGTTTTTGAACGTTATATCAATCTTCCAGACCATGATAGAGGAAGGTATGCCGTTCGGTTAAATTATATTTTATATTCCGTATTTATGTTATTTTATTTATAAAATTAATACTGATATCTCTTTTCGTTTTTTATTTTTTTTTCCTTCCGAATTTCGAAGCGGGGCTAACGTGAGCAAAATGGTGAGTTGGTATCAATTTGTGAATTTCCTCTTAAATAATTTGTACTTTGGGCTGTTAATTTTGGGCCCAACTGGGTCTGCTCAAATGGATTGAGTAAGGCTTGATATGATACATCGATCTTCCAATTTGGCTTTAAATTGAATCCAGCTTCATGCGGCTCAAAATTAAAATGAGCCGGCTCAAATTAATTTATTTGGATACATTCAACTCAAAAATCGGCTCGTGACTCTTTCAAACCCTAAACCTAAAACACTAAAACCCAGATACAATCTTATTTAGCATTATACAAAAAAAAATTTATAAATAAAGAATATTTTGAGCCGAACTAGAACCAACTCGGACCGATTCATGTATGAATTGAAAGTTTCGGTTCACAGCTTGGCTCCTTTTAATTTATTTCGATCATAATTAAAAGTTAAATCAAATGTTAAGTGATTAATGATTTTAGAGCTAAACTCACAGCCTTATTATTTTGTAAGTTATTATTGATTATTAATTTTTGCATGAATATTTGCAGTTTTTGAGAAGCACACTGAGCAAGCTCCGATGTGAGAGTGACATGGCAGCCCAACTAGCAAAGTAAGAACAAAAAATTATAGGCCATTACATTAAGTATCGCATTATTCAAAGCTCTTATGATCCTTTATTACTATTTAAATGTTAATTTGATTCAATAATTCTTATTTAAATTTTAATTAACTCATATTGATCTAAGTTTTTCTAACAAAAATTATATTGTATTAATTTCATCTAATTGTCATGTTGTTATTTATTATTTTCATGCAGCTCGGGAGCAGCGGACACCAGAGCAGAGGTATATTGATTGAAACTCTAAAATTAAAAAAAAAATGGAGTAGTTTACGAACATATATATCATTATATTTACATTTAATTTTTATATCTATTTATGCAACACCCTAAAATTTAAATCATATTAAAATATTAGTAATATTAACATATCTAAAGTAATATACTTGACTTGCATGAGTTTTGATGTGATTTGAATATTAGGGTGCTATAAAAATAAATATAAATATTTAAACATTATATGTAAGAATTTAGTGATGTGCATGTAAATATCAATGTGAAATATATATTTATTTTATAATATTTTATTTCACAATATTAATTTTTCTTAATACTTTCAGAAGCTGCAGCAAGAGATTGCTGAATGTCAACAACAGCTGCAAACGTATACGGAACGTTTAAGGTATATAGACTGGTGAAGAGCATATAATTAATACTTAATTATTATGCAGGAAATTTGAGTTATTTATGATTTGAATTAATTATAAATTTAATTTTTTTTTTTTTTTTTACAGATTATTTGAGGGTTTTCCTGCGGCAGCCCATTCTTTCACGTCCTTGAGTGAGCTCGAAGCAAGCGAGAAATTTTTAGCAGATGCCTTGGCTCGTGTAACAGAGAAAAAGGTTTGTTATGTAACATAATTTGATGGTGTAATTTTGAAGTTTAGCTTTTTTTTATTCTAGAAAGATTAACATATATACCACTTAATTCTTATGTAATTACATATCTAACACTTAAATTTCAATTTGTACATACATGCGAATAAAAAATATGCATTTCAACTTTTAAAAGTTAAAAAGGTGGTATCTTTGATGTGATATGAAAGATTTGAGGGGTATAAATATAAAAAAAACTAATGTTTAGGTGTTAGATATGTAAATGCATAAGAATAAGAATTGGGTGGTATATATGTAAATGCCTCGTTAAATTTGACCCATCAGCTCTTGCTCTTTTCAACATCGAATTAACTCACGAAAGAGCTGACTCATATACCCTTATCATTTTCGAGCAGATCTTGCTGGGCGATCCGCTCCAAGCCTACAATCCGTTAACGGCGAACGAACAGGTGAAGTAGCTTAAACAGATTACAGCATTACAGCTAATGAAATTATTCCACGTATAAATATATATATATGTTTTTTTCTTCATGCAGTTGTACCTGCAGCCTCAAGAAGAAGGAATGCTTGACGTCTACGGCTACGACCTCCAACCGTCGGACCCCAATACCTTTTCCAATCAAGGCCAACCAATGCAAATGACCGCGGATCCCCTCATGTCTTTCAGGTACAACTTATCGCCGGTACCCTTTTATTATGAACGTTCCAATTTTAACGGTTAGATTTTTATTTAACGAGGCAGGGATCAAGGGATGAACGATCCGTTCGCGGTCCAAATGGAGCAACACGTGCCAGCTACCACGTGGCAACAAGAGATCTTCGCGCCACTCAGCCCAACCCCACCGTGGCCATTACAACCGGTGCTTGATTGAACTAATCACCATTATTATTTTAATTTAAAACTAACGGCAAGGGCGAACTAACTGACGTCGTTGCAATGTTTGCAGCTGCTGGAGCCGTTAGAGATGGCAGAGCTGCCGTCAGAGGAGGGAGCGATGGCGAACTGCTTCCAGACGGCTCCGTTAGATTACCATGGCACGTGTGGTGGCGGGGTTTATGGGAGCCCAGCGGCAGATAATTTGGGGTGATCTTGGCCGTTCGATTGAAGGAGCTCCAACGTGTCATAATTTTTATTATGAGCTTATGAGAGAGAATATTTACATATCTTATAGCTAAACTTTCATATTTATACAGATAATGCCGAAATATGAGATGTGGTATGTCTGTAATTTTCCCTTCGGTTTTTTGCCCCTTTTTTTTTCAGTTTTTCGGCATTTTAATTGCTGAACTCGATGCGGTTTTATTGGAAGATTGTGAAAGATTTTTATGATGTATTGCAATATATATATTTTTTTATTTTAATTTGTTTTTATCTTTGGAAACATGCTTATTGAATTTAAATTTAGCATGCATTTTTTTAGTAACTATATTATTAACAATTTAATTATGTTTTATTCTGAATTAGAATATAAACAAAAATGGAATTAAATTTAAAAAAAGTCAAAGTGATCCCCCTCGGCAATTCAAGTGCTATTGTTATAATGGTATGGCGATTCTCATGTTATCATAGACTTGCATTCAATACTATTATAATATTATGCTGCCTCATAACATTATTGCTATCACTAGCGTCATCATTATTATATAGGAGCATTTACATACTTGTCACCCAGTTCCCATGTATCTACATATCTAACAATATGTATATATATACATATATTACATGAAAAATATCATCAATTGAACTTTTAAAGAGTGAAATACAGCTATTTTTGCATGGGTTGAGCATTATGCATGTAAAAATTAAAATTTAGCTGTTAGAAGTGCAAATGCATAAGAATTAAATGATATGTACGTAAATCTTCCTACTATGGGGCATTTACATACATACCATTCATTTCCTATGTATTTAATGTAACACCTAAGTTTTACCCAAATCTTTCATATCTCATCAAAAAATACCGCTATTTCAACTTTTTAAAAATGACATACACATTTGCATGCATAATACTTTGATGTCATAAACCTAGCTATGCATAAAAGATGTGAAATTTCACTTTCATAAACATAATAAAGTAAGGATTTGAGAGATATGCATGTAAATACATAGTTTAGGAGTAAAATATGAAATTTGTGATCCACGATATGCTATCGAAAAAAGTATTTCATACGAACACCGTATGCAAAATGCATGTGTCGTCCGATCTACACCGTCAATTACCGATCTCCACCGTCTGATCAAAAAATTAAAAAAAAAAAAAAATAAGCCCTCCGAAATACATCTTTACAGTGATCGAAAGTGTAGATCAGAGACCGCATTCATCTCTGCATGTGATGTCTGTATGCACCTCTGCATGCGGTGTCCGTATAAAATAACTTTTCATGCTATTGAGGTGTGTATGCCACTTATTTATAAACCTTATCAAAGCTTTGAGAAATTTTGGAAGAAAATTGCATTTTCATATTATTTGCAATTTTATCCTCTCATTTTTTTTTTATCTCATTGATGCTCAAATAAAATTTTGAACTTAAAAAGTACCATGTCACCAATTGTAAATTAATTTATCAAACTTTCGAGGCGCCAATATTCTTTTTGAAGTTAGAATCCAGATGGAAATATTAAATAAAAGCAGTCCCTGAGAAAAATTCCGCCCAATTCCCTTTATGTCATATAGAGGCTAGAGGCACATAAATTTTCTTTTTTTTTTTTTTTAATGGCCGGGCCTTTATCATTGATGAAGCAAAAGAGACGATCAATATTTAAAAACTGCCCATGGCAAGTGATAGAGGGAACATAGCACATTTGGAGTCCACATTAGCACAAAAGAGATTTCGCAGCAACCCTAAAACTGCAGCAAAATAAAAATAATTATGGCTACGATTATTGGACGATTGAGCAATCACATATCTTGAAAACTGCAGCAGAATAAAATATATTTTATGAATGTTAACCATAAAACAAAACAAACCATCAAGTGAATTAAATATATATATATATATATATATATATAAACAAAGTCGGGGGGAGATTAACAGCACAATGCATCACTTAAACCAAACATGATCCGCAAAAATGGTCCTTTTATATAAACTTCTTAAATTACAGTTGTTTTTTTAATACACTTTTAAAATGTAAAACATCTAATAATCTCGTTATAATATACGAGTCGCAAATGCATTACTACAACAACAGCTAATTACATGCATAGCATCCGAAACATTGTTGTTTATAAAATATAAAGTCCATGTGATATTTTTGAACCACCAACCGATGTATTTACGCATGCCACGATCAACCCATTGAGAACTTGATAAAAAATGAAAGATATGGGTTGGGGTTTTATCATGAATATTGATATTTAAGTGAGAATTAGAAAAAAAATGGATGAAAAGGATGTTAGATTTGTAAATAGCAATGTTTCTGGTGCTATGAATGTAAACTGTCCTTAAAAAATATATGGCTTCCAAATACCCAATGAAGCCATCACTGCACTCACACTCACAGCACAAAAAAGGAACTGTGTAAAAATCAAAAGAGCAGGCCACAGGCTCCAAAACCCCAATTATGTTGTGCGCACAAGTGGAAATTACACTTCAGCAAATATAGGAAGCAAAAAACTCCAAAAAAATTACAAATAAAATAGAAGCTATATCAGGCATAATACTTAATAAATAAGCTCAAGCCATAGAAGATTTTTAGCCTACTCTCTCAGGAGATGAAGCCCGACGAGTTCCACGCACTCCTTCCTTTCCTCCTGATTCAAACCATCAGCACTTGTAAGAATAAGAATGCCCCATCACCAGTGATGCACTCTCTAGAAATAAACTCTTCATCGCTGAGCAGTAATTTATAGTGGATTGTATTTTTTTTTTTTCCCCCAACTTTGAGATATAATGAGACTAAAAGAAATGGAAACAAAAATACCATTTTGATACCAACAGTATCATATATCAGTTAACTTTTCCTCACCCTTTTATGGTCCCTGTCTGAAAGATCCGACCATATTTTCTCATTTGGCTTTCTCTTTGCAGCCGAAACTTTTCCATTATTACTCTGCAACTTAAGAGAATGATGATCATGATCATCGAGGGAAGAGAGCTCCCCTTCTTCAGCAAACTCTTCCCGGATCCGATTATCAACATTTGGATTTTCAGATTTGAAATGTTTTGGTTTCATGCTCGTCTGCAAAGGATGGAGGGGCTTTGGCCAGCCATGTCTCTTATCATCCACACCGAGCTCAATTCCATTCTCAAGCTCTCTTTCAATAAGATCATCATCATCCACAATCTCATTTTTCTTGTTTGTATCATTCCGAAGTCTCCTTGTCTTTTCCAGAGCGGCTTTAACTTTGTCCTTATCAATCTTCGTGATAGTTTCCATACACTTGTCCTTATCGTCAGACAGTCCTTCCTCATTAAGTAGCTTAGAAGAGCTAAAACCATCAGCAGCCAATTCCCAGCGGCGAGAAACCAGCTCGGCCTCGTGATTCGAGTTATCTTTCCCATCACCATCCATATTATGGTCCCAAACACCGCTTTTACTATCAACACTGCCGTGGTCATTGCTATGGCTGCAGGCACTCCGGGAGCCAATACGGTCACCATCTGCGTTAGACTGTTGAGCTACAATTGGCCTCGTTTGTTGGGTTGGATGAGTTCCCTGCCTTGCATTTAAAGATATAGAGCTCTCACTGACAGTTGAGGTTACCCCTGTAGGATGATTGGGTCCAGCACAAGAGCTTCCATCAGCTTCGTTATTACCATGAGATGGTTGGGCTAAGCGATTTTGCTCATAAAGCTCCAACATTTGATTGCTTACATCTATGAGTAAGAAAATGAAATTCTTTTGGGATATAACAAAAGATTCAAAGTTTAGGAGGTCAAAATGATTTGATGGTAGAGTCAACCTTCAAGTTGTCGTGGTGTGACATCAAATTCTTGCCACCAGACTTTCTCTCCATCGGATGGAAGCTTCACCTTAAGAAATTTGGCAGCAAGAAAGATGGCACCAGCAGCGATGTGGTGGGGCTTAAATTGTAGGCATAGTGAGGTCCGCAACCTTCATGATATGGTTAAATAAATAAATAAAGGTTAAAAATTAAGGTAGAGTTAACTATCCCGAACAAAAAGCTATCATACCCGTCATTGACAAAATTCCATGCCACTTGAGCAAGAGCATTTTGCGCCACCTTAAACTTTTTAATTGCTTCGACAAGGGGTTTATAGGGATGGTACATATTTAGATCAAAACCCAGGGTAGCAAGAACAAGCCTTTCCCCCAATAAAATAAGCTCTTTCTGTTGCTCGTATACTTCCTGAAAAACAAAAGTGATGCAGCACTAAGCAAAAAGTAGGAGGAGAAAAAAAACAAAGCAGTCCATATACTTTGCAAAAAAAAGGACAAAATAGGGAAGGAAAAATGCTGCAATAATTCGATAGAAACAGAAACAAACTTAGAGGGATATGAGTGTGCAAGACACAAGTACCATTTCATTTTTGGTGGCTGTATTCTAATTAACGAAAAACTCAAGGGTACCTTCTGCTTGATTCTCTGTACAGCAGAAGGATCCTTTTTATGAATGATTTCGTAGGAAACAAGAATTACATCCTTCAGTGGGCGTGGAGTTTCTTCAACCTTTCCAGCAAGGAACATGCACACTGTTGCTATTGTCTGCAACAAATCAGATATTAAGCTTACAACAGTGAATGTTCAAGTGCAAAATCTGCTAAGAAAGCTTCAGTCAAAGATGCAAAATAACTGTGCCATTCATGTAAACATTTAGAAAGGCATGTGTTGGAGAGTTTTATTGCTCCAATTCAGCATCACTAAAATGGCGAAAGAGCTTAAATCAATATGAGTAGATGTGAAAATCATAAAGGGGCTTTTAACCAGAAGCGAATAAAATACAAGGATGCCACAATCGTACATGTATCTGGGAACATAGCAATTCAGTCCTGGACAATTTTTCTTTTAATGCTGCCTCAGAACAAACCTCAGATTATATATCCAAGGTTTCATTAGGAGCAACTTTCCATCACTTCTTACAATAGAAGATTCGAAGAGTTGAGCATATGTAGAGGACAGCCACCACCATACCCATCCTTATTGCTAGTCACAGCTGTGCAGGACCAATGCTCAATAATTTATTTACAGTTCATATAAACTACATCGGTAGGAGTCAGATATATTTCGCATTCTATGTTTGCAAACCTAGTCCCATCAATGCACCGGTCAACAAAACTTTTTAGCTACTTTATCGGAAAAAAAAACAATAACTAAATCTAGCAATGCGGAGCATAGCATTGTGGAAGTAACACAAGGTAGTCAAAGCCTATTTGGCTCACCTTAAAAGTAGAATGCGCTTAAAACATATTTGGAGCTGGCAGGATCCCTTGCTTCCATTTGTGATAGAGGAGTTTATGTTGTACCCTTAAATTGCCTCAAGAAAGAAGCCTTGAGCTAAAGCTTAGTATTGGGTTGGAATTTGGCTAAATTTGAAGAGAATCGTTCGACACAAGATTGAGTAGAGTAGTGAATAGCATGTTATAGCTAGAAGTAGTTTTGAAGATGAGCTGAGACCATTGGCAAATAGGGTTAGTAGATTCATGACTACAACGACTTGAACAATTTCAAGTTATGATCAAGAGCCACTAGAACTTGTTGTGGCAATAAAGTTGCCATCAATATTGCCCATAATCATGCCCAATATGAACTAAGAAAACAAGAAAGCTTATTGACTTTTCATCAAAAGGAAACAATTGAAGATGGTACACGCTACATTCCCTTATATTGTCTCTCAAGAACAAACAACTGACACTCTGACCAAATAATTGCCCAGGCCATTGTTGGAAAAAAAGACCGGCAAGCTTTGATTAGTTGATGCTTCCATGGAGAGTGTTGAAAATCCCATGTGCTTCTGTCGGACTTACTGCTACCAAATTTCTTAGAATTCCGCATTATTCTAGCACAATAAGGTTCCTATGAAAAGTTTATGTTTGTCCTAGCACAATAACATTGTTAGGAATTATGATAGAAAATAATTTATTCCTATAAGAAGTTATGAGGAATAAATTCTTTCCTTAAATTAAGGAAATATTTCATTTCCTATTTTATATTTACTTCCTTGGATTAAGAATTATTTATTTTCCTATTTTATGTTATTTCTTATACCTCTTATTAATTAATATAAACTAATTATTCGAGATATCAGGTGATATATCTTTTCTTTCATATCATTTTATTCTTATTATTTTTCCTATTATAGGATTCTTGTAAGAGTTATTTATACCTCTGTTCATATCAATGAAAAGAATAAGTATTCCGCATTATTCTGAATTTCAACATTGTATCAGAGCTCCCCCTGACACTTGGACCAGAGAAAAAAAAATAATTCATAAGAAATGGCCGGTTGGAAACGCAATCCCCCCCTCCCTTGATGCTTGGGCAGGGAAAAAAAAATACTGCAGGAGGAAGAGCCGACGATGGATTTTGCTGGCATTGTTCAATCCACGAAAGCGATATCTCCGACGAGATGATGATGAGGCGGGTAGCCCCCACGGCGTTGTCTGGACGACGGAGAATCACGGGGATGAACATCTTGCGGAGAATTAAGTCGGTGTTGATGCGACGAGTGACCGCGATGGCGATCATCGGTGTCATAACTGATGTCAAGATCGCTCCATCCGCTATTGTTGGCTGGAGGCTTGACGACCATGCTGCTGAGGTTGACGCCGATGGGCGGACCTGGAGATAGCGATACGGATAGTGCCTCTGGTTCGCACTCCGAGGCAGCATCGATATCGAACTCACGGAAGCGATCTTTATGATTCTTTCCATGGCTTCTGTAGCCTAACGAAGCGGTGGGGAATTAGGGATTTGTAGAAGAAGAAAAAATAGTCGTTTCAAATATCAAGATGAGTATCTCTCCCCTCCCGCCCAGAGAATGGCAGGAAGGGAGTCCGACAATTCTCAAAGGAGGGTCGGTGACTAGAGTACGAAACCTTGCACTGATATCATGTCAAAATTCAGAATAATGCGAAATATTTCTTCTTTTCATTAATATGAACGAGGGTATAAATAACACTTACAAGAGTCCTATAATAGAAAAAATAATAAAAAGAAAATGATATGAAAGAAAAAATATATTACCTGATATCTCCAATAATTAATTCACATTAATTATTAGAAGATATAAGAAATAACATAAAATAGGAAAACAAATAATTCTTAATCAAAAGAAATAAATATAAAATAGGAAAGGAAATATCTTCTTATATTAAGGAAATAAATTATTCCTCATACATTCTTATATAAATAAATTATTTCCTATTATAATTTTTAACACTCCCCCTCAAATTTGAAATGTATGTTAATAATTCATAACTTGCTGAATAGTGAAGAAAAATTGGTTGTTTGGATTATCGAATTTCAACAAACATAATTACCTCTTCTGCTTCTTATAGCTACAGCAGCACACATCCATTTGCGTTGGCTATTTTTTTTTCATAAAATATTAGCCTTCTTGACGTAACAAAATCAAGTAGAATTATGACATGTTTTTAATATGTTTAAGTAGAATTAGAACCATCCTTTATCGAGAGAGCACATGTCATGCTCTTAGATTTTGAAAAGCTTTATTCCTTATGATTAGCATTTAAGAGTGTGTTCACTTAGCTATAGATCCCTAGTCCCAAAAGCAACTTTCCCTAGATATTCAAAAAATATAAGATGATTTCTTCTCATGGAATAGCTACTTCAGTTTCAACCTTGAGAGTGTGATGTAGAGCTGATTTTCCCATCATCCAGCAGTCCATGTCCCAAAGACTATAAGACTTGCATGCTCCAAATCATTGTATATGACATCTTTTTATCAATCTTATGTTGTGTCATACTGACTATGTGATGGACTTACATTATGTTGGCGCCCTTCTTTTGTTGATTAGAAAATTTACTTGAACACCTATATAATAAATTGAGAAAATGAATAAATATCCTTAATCAAGAGTTTTCTTCACCACTTGTTCTTAATATACTTAATTACAGGGTTTGTGCTCACTAGTTCTTCCAAACAACAATAAAACTTTACACATTAGCGAGAATATTGCTATCAATGATTCTTGGATCATAGGTACTAAGTTAAAACACGATGCACCTGACTTTCTTGATGATTACCATCATCAAATAATTTTTCTCAATCTAGCAATATAAACCCACCCAATTCTGAGCTCGAGCTTACTCTCTTCAGTCATTGTTCATTAGTTTGTTTAAATTTCTTTTGCATTGTGCAAGCAAACACTACACAATAAACAGAAGGTAAGCAAGAGAACTAAAATTATTATCGTTGATGACAATTAATGATTTATATTCATGTTAATGAATCCAGAACAATTACAGTAGATCAAATTCAGCTGATTTTGAGTAAATCAATTTCAAACCATAATAAACCATTATTATTATGGTTAATAATCCCTTGAATAGGCTCCATTATATGCTCATCAGACCTATATTGGAATCTCTCTTAAGCTCAGCACAAAAAAAAACTAATGATCTGTAGCCAACTTAATGTCAATTATATGCTAAACGCACAACAGTTAATCAAATTCCCAAATGTTCATCATAATAAAATTCAACAGTAGTTGCTTTTAATAGCGAAGATGGAAAATAATACAGCATAATAGATTATTTTGGCATTAAGTATCTTCAATTTCACCTGGAAAAAATAAATATAAATCATGAGTTTTATGCTTACAATTAAACACATACAAAAACAACAAGAACAAAGCCTTAATCCCACTACGTGGGGTCGGCTACATAATCCTTTTTCTCCATTGTGTCCTATTTAGCGTCATATTTTCATTTAGTTATAATAAATTAAGATAAAATTAAGATCATTTTTAATACAATAAGCCCAAGTCTTCCTAGGTCTAACTCTGCCTTTCTTAGCATAAGTCGAATCTAAAACATCTACTCTCCTAATTGGATCATAAGATGGTCGACGCTTAATTTGACCAAACAATCTAAGACGACTTCCTCTAATTTTATCCATCACAGGAGCTACACCAACCCTATCACGGATATATTCATTTCGCATTTTGTCCATTTTGTCTCCTTCTCTAATTTTGTCCGTCACAAGAGCTACACCAACCCTATCACGAATAAATTCATTTCACATTTTGTCTCTAAGTGTAAAGCCACTCATTCCCCTAATCATTCTCATCTCGGTCTTATAAAATTTTCCTTTCAGTCTAAGCAGTACTTTTCTATCACACAAAAGGCCCGAAGCATTCCTCCACTTCAACCAACCAACTTGAATTCTACTATTAACATCCTCGTCTATATCACCATCATTTTGAACAACAGACCCGAGATATCTAAATCGTTAACACCTTTTAATAATGAAGGCCTTTAGACTCCAGTGTAGACCTCCATAATTCAAGTTTTTTCCGAGGTTTTTTTTGGGCTTTTTCTCTCGTTTTATCCACGAGAAGAATATCATCAGCAAAAAGCATACACCAAGGTACATCCTCTTGTAGATGTCCAGTAAGACCATCCATAACTAAAGCAAAAAAGATATGGGCTTAAAGCCAATCCCTTATGTAATCCAACAGAAATAGGAAAATATTTGGTCAATCCTCCTTCAGTTTGAAGACAAGTAAAAGCCCTAGTATACATATCTTTAATTGCTTGAATATAAGTCATATCAACATCTTTCTTCTCAAGGACTCTCTGAAGGATATCTCTTGGAACCTTATCGTAAGCTTTTTCTAAATCAATAAAAATCAAATGTAGATTCTCCTTATTATCTCTGAACTTCTCCATCAAACCTCTCAATAAATGTACAGCTTTCATAGTAGACCCGCCCGACATAAATTCAAATTGATTATGAGAAATCTTTATAATACGTCTTAACTTATATTCAATTATCCTCTCCCATAATTTTAAAGAATGACACATTAACTTAATCCCTCTATAATTTGCACACTCTTGTGCATCACCTTTATTCTTAAAAATATGGACCAAATTACTCTTCCTCCACTCCTCAGGCATCTTTTTAGTTTTTAAAATAATATTAAAGAGTTAAGTAAGCCAAGAACTCCCAAATCTCCTAAATATTTCCATAGTTCAATTGGGATATCATCAGTTCCTACAAACTTTCCACCCTTAATTTTCTTTAAAGCCTCATCAACTTCTTTTTTACTAATGCGACAGTAAAAATGAAACGTTTTATTATTAATCATATTAAGATCACTGAGGTTGATCGTATTTTCAGAAACTTCATTAAAAAGTTTATCAAAATAACTCGCCCACTTTTATTGAAAATCTTTTTCTAAGAAAAACACTTTTTTTTTTCATATTTAATACACTTTACTTGAGTTAAATCTTTAATTTTATTTTCTCTTTGTTTGGCTTGTTTATACATATATTTTTCACTCTCCTTAGTATATAATCTATTATAAATATCATTAAAAGAAGAATTTTAGCGTCACAAATTGTTCTTCTAGACTCCCTACGGGTTGTTTGATATTTTTTCTCATTTTCTTAGCTTTTATTTTTAAATCAATTTTTATAACATAACTTCTTATATTTTATCTTTTCTTACACATTATTATTCCACCACCAACTATTTTTATTTATAGAAACTTTTTTCTTTTGATTCTCCAAGTACATCTTTTGCTACTTGTTTAATAGTGTTTGTTACTTTATATCACATAGCATTTGCATCATCATGAACATCCTAAATATTAAATATTAAATTTTACTCATAAAAATAATTTTATTTGTGTATTTTAGGTTCCCTCATCTTATTCTTTATTTTACAACTCTTCAACTTAAAATATATAACTAATAAACGACGTTGGGTAATTAAATCCTCACTTAGAATGACATTTACAATCTTTACAATCTCGATGATCTCTTATTCTCATAAGAAAATAATCAATTTGTGTTTTATTAGATCTATTCTTATAAGTAATAAGATGATCATCCCTTTACTTGAATAAAATATTAGTAATAACAAAATCCACACAATAAAAAAAAATCTAAAATGACTCTACCTTCTTCATTAGTCACTCAAAAACTATAGCCACCATGAATATTTCTGAAATCTTCTACCACTCTACCGAATGTTCATTTAAATCTCCTTCAATAAAATTTTTTTCTTCAAGAGGTATCATTTGTATTAAGCCTTTCAATTCATTCCAAAATATATCTTTAGACTCTATATTTAAACCTACTTGAGGAGCATAAACACTTATAATATTAAAAATTTTAGTTTCAATGATAATCTTAAGGGCTATAATTTAATCTTCAACTCTATTAATTTTTACAATATTATCTTTCAAACACTTATCTATAATTACACCATCATTTCTGGTGCGAATCTTACCAAAATACCAAAGTTTAAAACCTAAGTTATCAATCTCCTTAATCTAAGTTACAATTAAACACGTTTAAGTTGAAATTTTCATGTTTGTTATATAATAAATGCAACATCAGCACCTCAACTAATTAAAAAAAATGCAATAATTGATTTGAAAAATAACGATTTCATACAAGTTAGTTTTGTTATTTCAAGCAAATCAATTGGAAGGGAACCATAATTTTATATAAGTGTAAGTTTAAACATAATATCTTTAATAATAATAAATCGTTTCATTTTTATCGTCGCATTAGTAAAAAAGAAGTTAAGGAGACTTTAAAGAAAACTAAAGGTGGAAAGTTTGTAGGACCTGATAGTATCCCAATTGAAATGTGGATTGAAGTGTGGAAATATATGGGAGATTTAAGAGCTTATTGGATTACTAAACTTTTTAATATTCTTTTAAAGACTAAAAAGATGCCTGTGGAGTGGAGGAAGAGTATTTTGCTCCCAATTTTTAAGAATAAAGGGGATGCACAAGAGTGTGCAAATTATAAAGGATGTGCAAATTATAGAAGAATTAAGTAAGTTGATGTCATAATTTAAAATTATGGGAGAGGGTAATTAAACATAGGTTAAGACGTATTTCAAAGATTTCTCATAATCAATTTAGATTTATGTCGGACAAGTCTACCATCGAAGCTATACATTTATTGAGAGGTTTGATGGAGAAGTTCAGAGGTAATAAAGAGAATCTATATTTGATTTTTATTGATTTAGAAAAAGCTTACGATAAAGTTCCAAGATATATTCTTCGGAGAGTTCTTGAGAATAAAGGAGTTGATATGACTTATATTCAAGTCATTAAAGATAAGTCATTAAAGATATAAGTCATTAAAGATATGTATACTAGAGTTGCTACTTTTGTTCGAACTGAAGAAGGATTGACCAATTATTTTCCTATTTATGATAGATTATATTAACGATCAGCTTTAAGCCCATATCTTTTTGCTTTAGCTGTGAATGGTCTTACTGGACATTTACAGGAGGATATACCTTGGTGTATGCTTTTTGCTGATGATATCCTTCTCGTGGATAAGACGAAAGAAAAAGCCCAGGAAAAACTTGAATTATGGAGGTCTACATTAGAGTTTAAAGGCCTTCATTGGAGTAGAACTAAAACCGAATACATGGAATGTAATTTTAGTAGTAGTAGCTCTAGTGACAGAAGTGTAACATTCGGTGATCAAATTATTTAAAGGTGCGAACGATTTAGATATCTCGGGTCTGTTGTTCAGAGCGACGGTCATATAATGTGGCTGGTTAATAGTAGAATTCAAGCTGGTTGGTTGAAGTGGAGGAATTCTTCGGGCCTTTTCTGTGATAGAAAAGTACCGCTTATATTGAAAGAAAAATTTTATAAAATGGTTGTGAGACCTGCAATGCTCTATGGAGCTGAATGAAAATATGACACTAAATAGGACGCAATGGAGAAAAAGAATTCAGGTATCCGAACCCACGTAGTGGGATTAAGGCTTTGTTTTGTTGTTGTAAGTTTTAACTCAATCCCCATTGAGCTTGAGCGATTTTGATACAGTTGTACAGATGAGAAACTCAAGCATGCATGCATGCAAAGAAAATTCAAGACAACTAATCTTGAAAGGAGCCTGGCAAATACTACAAGAAAAGCCCAATGTTAATAGAGTAATTAATACTTGCAAAATTTGTCCTAGCAAGTGGCAACTGTATTAAAAAAAAAAAAAAGTGGATCAAGTTAGTATTGAATCTGCCAATCAAGGAAGTTGTTTTTGATGAAAATTTTGGATTGGGAACATAATCCTAGTATGACGATTTACATGTTTTTCTTTTCCACAAATCTCACAAGCTCAATGGGAAATGAGTTAAAACCTACACTTCTATAAACATATGGTTCCTTTCAAATTGAATTTCTCGAAATGGCAAGCTAACTTATCTGAAATCGTTATGTTTAAAATCAATTGTTGCATTTTATGAAAATAATTGCAGTGCTGATATGGCGTGTATTATAGAGCAAACATGAAAATATCAAAGAAAATTGAATGTGTTTAATTGTAAACATAAAAATCATGAACATGCATTTTTTCAGGTGAAATTGAAGATAATTAATGCCAAAATAATGTATTATACTGTATTATTTCCCATCTTTGCTATTGAAAACGACTGTCTGAATTTCAATTTGATGAACATTTGGGAATTTGACAGCCAAAAGGCACAATAATAACAAGTTATTGAAGCAATCCACCATATTAATGTAGCTCAAATTCACTTGAATAACACCGGGCAATATTAAAGGCATAAAATGCAAGCCGAAGTTGGAAATTTTATAAGAGGTTGAAATCATGCCGCATAAATAACATATAAAATGAGGTTAATTGAGAGGCTGCTTAAGCTAAAATTTTGGAAATTTTCTCTTTCTGTTTAAAATAAAACTAAATAATTATTAAAAAAATGAAGAACGTCAACTTGAATGAAATACTAACCCTCCGGTCATTTTTTGTGTGGGATTGGCGAAGAAAAAACCGATGACAAAATACTATGGCAGTTGCTATTGTCACCTGCGGTCTGCAAAGAAAATAACAATTCAGCAGCTCTAGAAATCATTAAAGACATGCAATTACCCACAATATCAACAACACTGCCAAAGTTCTAATTATAATATGCTCATAATACAAATCTGTACTTTAAATACATGAAAAATAATACATATATTCATGCTTTATACATTGTCCTGGCAAGGCTTGAATATACTTACGCAGACAAGCTGGGCCACTAGATGGTCATAAGCCTATCCAGTCTGTTCCAGAATTTTTTTTTCAAGCAAATTACCTATAAAATCAATGTTATGTCCACTGTCAATTGAGAACTCATGAATTTCTTTGAAGTTTGACTTATCCGGTGTAGAAAGCAGCACTTCCAACGTACACAAATTTCAGCTGCTCTTCTGGCCAGCCTCAGTAATTATGATGCCTTGTTTATGGTTCCATCTTCTTGTTAACAGTTTTTTTTGTCATGCTTACAATTGAATAAAAATATACCCAATTAAATACCAGACGTCTTCCATTGAAATTATTTCATTAATGTAATATTTTCATCTGCCTGCCTTATTAGAATTTAGATTTGGAAGATTTTGCAAGGTCTTATCAAAAGAGGCCGTCAAGTTAATTCAACAATGACAGATGACGCATTTTTTTATTGATGACACTTCAAGATCAGTTAGGATCTTTGTCGACTACAAAACAATTCCATTACCCTCGTTGCAAATTAGATGACAACAACAAAGTAATAGCATAGTATCCCATTGGTACGGCACAAAACTCATTGAACAAATTGATGATCACTCAAACTTTACTTGCTTCATGAAGTGGATTGTGTTGACATGTCAAGAACATCAAAATTATGCAAAAATTATTACCAATTTGGCTGAATCATCACATGAGAGAAATTCACAAAAATTTATTTATGTATGAGATAAAGACGAAACATTAGTGGGCAAGGGCAAAAAAAACTTGCAAGCGATCAAATATATGATCAACTTTAATTCCTTTTTCTTAATTTATCTAATATGTACCCACTAAAGTTTAGTCTTTATCTCACAAATAAAAAAATTTTGTGAGTTTCTCTCATGTGGTGGCCAAATTTAACTTTTTTGCATAATTTTGACATTCTTGACATGTGGACGCAATCCACTTCATGAAACAGAGAACTTTTGAGTGATCAACGATTTGAGCGGTGAGTTTGAGCTGAACCTATGTGCTACTATGCACTTCCTTTGTTGTTACCATCTACTTCAACAGCGAGTGTAATGGAATTGTTTTGGTGGAAGCGGTCAAAAAAATAATCAGCTTTAATTCCTTTTTAGTTTATCTAATATGTATATATGTACATAAATGTTTATATGCATATACATATCCGTTTCCCTCCCATTCACTCTCCACAACTTCATCTCTAACTCCCACTCTCTCAATAACAGCAGTAACAAAATATATTGTCTCAGCCAAATGCTCGACTTGGCCTCTACCTTATCTTTCTTACTGAATCCGTAGTCCAAGAAACCATCATGTTTTCCCTTCTTTCTTTTCCCAACCACCCCTACCTGATTTCTTGACACCCCCATCAACACTGGAGCATGGAAGTCAAAAAGAGAGCTCATCGGCAAAGGCACCCAAGGACCCATTTGCATGCTCACAAGAAGAGGAGGTTGCAAGCCTTGTGGATTTATGTTAAATACATCACTACTGGATGCATTTCTCATATATTAGGGTCGAAATTATCAGATGAGTGTGGGTGTGGGTAAATGATGTTGTGCTTGGTGAAGACTAAATGGCCGGCAAAGCAACAATCAAGATTCTTGTCGATGTAGATGTCGATTTTTATGTAAATACAGGTTATGAGCACAAGTCAACAGAAACATGAGCATGGTTTGCTTTAATATTAAACAAATATAGAGTGGAAGTGTTGAAAGGCCACTGAATGAGAAGGGATCGAGAATCAAATGCCTTAATGGGGAACCTAGGATGATACAATTATGAGTAAAAGAATGGAGACACCGGAAAGTTGAAGAGGGAGAAGATAAAATAGAAAGGAACCTGAAAATAAATGGCATTCCATATATTTCTCCAAAATACAAAATAAGGCTCCCCTTCTATAATAAGAGGATACATGTAAGATCAAATTTAAAAGCAAACGTAAACTTATACAAACAACATAAAATTATACATAAGGATAATTAAACATAATAATCAACTAATAAATCCTTAAAAAATCATAATGTAAATGAAAATAAATCCCAACTTAATTTATTATGCTGCAGCAACAATGTTTATGCTATTTGAAAACAACTTTGTTTATATATGCCAAATTTCTTAAATACATAAAAAGTTTCAAAAATAGAAGCAACTATCAAAAAGATAATTAATATAGGAAATAACTTTACAAAGATAATATGCATTACATATATTTTAATGGATGTGATATTATATGGATGATAACTTCCCAAAGCATAAAAAAAAACTTAAACTCATCCCAAGGGTTGTAAATGACCAATGCACTTGACCACAAATCGAACTCGGCTCGATTAACACTCGATCATGTTCATTCAAATTAGTAAATAAACAAGCTTGAATATTTTTTTAGAACTCGAAGGTTAAGTGAACCAAATTTGAGCATAGGCAAACCTATTTATTAATGTTCACAAACAAACTCATTTTTTATTCAAAACAACAACAGCAAAACTTGATCTAATTTAATTATATATTTAAGGGCAATATATTGTAATTTAATATCAAAACAACAACAACAAAACTTTACCCGGCTAAGTGGGGTCAGCCACATGAATCCCCATTATGTCTTATTGAGAAATTTAAGATCAATATGCATATAAATCGAATGCAGTTTATTCTTAATCTTTTTATTTCAAAGATATAGTTTGTTAGTACTACTTTACATAATTTCATTACAAGAAAAATTATTTACAGTTATATTACTTGGTAAACTTGTTAAATGCTAGTATAAAATTTATTCAATTGTTGGCTTATTAATATTTGTAGAATAATTGGCAATAATTTTATATAAAAAATTAAGTATTTTTTCTAATTTTTAGTTTGCTTATTAGCTTTATATGAAAAACCAACTATAAATCAAATTTTAAATTTTATATTAAAACTAAGTGCTTGTTCAATTAATATAAACAAGTCAAGTATGAACATTAACAAGTTTAAACAACCAAATATGAACATACATACGAAAGCCCGGTCAAACTAGAACCAAATATAAACAGTTTATGATTTAACCAAACAAAGTTCGATCTATGACATACACAACTCGACACGGCTCGATTACAACGCTAATCATCCCTACTCAAGCCTTTTTACTTAACTATATAGCTTGTAATGCTTTCCCATTAGACTTGGTAGATCATATTGTTGCCACTACACAAGCTTCCCCCCATCATGCTACATAACGAATTAATAAACGGCACAAAAAATGCCTTCACTTAGCCTAGAAAATCTATCCCAAGAACCAACTTGAAGTCGTCCATTAGTACCACAAACAAGTCCAAGAGCCCATCCATGCACCACGAGTGGTTTTCAAGCCTCGAGTTACACCTTAAATTGGTTTGGCCATAGATTTGACAACTTTTATTGAGCTACCTCTGACATTGGCCTGAAGGCCTGATCTATGAGTTGCTTCGATGAAAATAAAGTTATGAATGCATCAATAAACTAATGCCCTTTCGTCCTTCTAGTTGATTGTGGCATACACAAAGAAAAGTCCTTGGGCTAAAGTTATCATAATACTCACTAAAGAGATAATGAACTAGGTCGAGTAACCTCATTGTTACTTCCAAATCCTTGATCATCAAGTTTGGCGGTCAATTCACTGAGAGCCTTCATCTTTAGACAATCTCGTGTTCAATGAGGGCCACCACACCAGAAGCGTCTCTTTTAAGGGTTTGATCAATCAAAATTTTCTTTTTGCTTGCCTTTATCCCTTGGCTTTGAGAAACTTCGATTATGATTTTGATTGTCTTCCTTTCGAAACCTCTCCTATTCTATCCCCCATATTTTTCATTGTTGCATTCATTTTCTCTAAATTTGGATCTCATTTTAGTTTGAATGATAAATTAAGCTTTCAGTAGTTGCCAAAAAAAAAAAAAAAAGATTCCCTGTGCCTAGTGATGCCTTATCTCCATCTCAGACAGTGGTAGTTTATCGATGAAGTAAAAGTCTTTAATGGACAAATGGGGAATCTTAAATACAAGATTAGTGAGGTCCTTCACGTAAACTCAAAAACTTCTCAGTTGCTTAGATTTTCATAAACATCCATGCATCTCCTCTTCAGTATTCCACAAACAAAATTGCATTTTAAGCTCAATATTAGAGGCATAAAACAAAATAAAATAACATATACCTCTTTTTATATATTCTTGTCGTTGACACCACTAAAGCAAGACAATGTTGGTAAGATATAGAATTGAATTATTTAGTTTGGTCCCATTATCTAAAATACCCACAATATAAAAAAATTTCTTTAATCAAAATACGTTGTCTACCTCCTGAGCATTCCTAGTACCGGCAAAGCTCTTATGTTTTGGAATGTCAAGCTGTCAAGTGCCCATCATAAGAGTCGTTGTACCAATAAGGATAGCCTTCTTACAAAAGGCTAAACCCCACATGCTTTCCTCCGATTAAGCAAGTTCCCTATCATACGTGTCTCGCAACCATGCTACCTCCGCCATAAAATCATCCCAAATAGCATATAAATCTACTATGTCAAACTTTTCAAACTTGGCCAAGGCTTCACACGCCTCGTCATGGATTTTTGCTAAGTCTACATCTAGTCCTTCGAACCTTTGGTCTATTCCTCAATGTGTGCACCCAAATTACTCATGCTTTCCTCCACTAAAATCAAGCATACCTTAAACCTGGATATTACGTCCGTGGACTTACCCCGTGCTTTGGGTATGATAGACTCCATTTGTTTATCATGACGATGTCTCCTTGACGCAAGGACTCTATGTAGGTGGTTTTTGACCGACCAAACCATTTGATCCTTAGATTTTTTTTTTTTCATCACCAAACCATCTCTAATGCCAGCTATCACGCCCTTACTCTTTTAGTAAGCAAATGTGTGGCTTTTCAAGCATTAAGAAAGCCTAATTTCACCCACACTTGTCAACAACAACAAGAACACAAGTCTTTATCCCACTAAGTGAGGAATTTCACCCACACTTGTAAATGCTAAAATAGTCGTAAGCAAGACAGTTGGAAAGGAGGCTTGTATTATTATGAAGAAAAAATAACTTATGAAAAAAACATGAAAGGATAAAAATGGGGGGAGATTCTCTCTATTTATAGGCCAAGGAGATCCCTCCAAAAACATTCTAAACTTCATTATAATATTTACTCATTCTAGAATTCTCTAGACACATCAAACAATCCATAAATTTCTAGAGTATTCTAAATATAGAATCTATCTCTAAGATTATTAAGCATTCCAATGTTCTTCATAGCTCTATAAAATTATTTAGAACATTCTAAAGATATGATAATATTGCTCACATTAAAGTCCATAGAGCGCAAGCCTCGTCACAAAATTGCTCGAAAAGTGTTGAGGTACATCAAATTACATTATTTTAAACAATGAATGTATGTAATAATAAGAAAATATTTTAAAAATTGAAAAGTAAATTTAATAAATAGAAATTAAATAGACAATGTTTTATGAATCCCAGGTGTTCAGCCATATGTAAAATTCACTTCCATCTAAGATGCTGTGGCAAACGTAGTAGAAAATGGATTAATGGTAAAACTAAAAAGGTTCAAATGAGAAAAATTTATACTACTACATAACAGTCGAACATGTTCAAGGTAGGATGGGAAAAAAAATACAATATTTTGACCATGTAGTATTTGGTACAAAATGCAACAATAACAAGATTGATTAATGAGCCAGGATAGCAAGTAAATCAGATGAATCAAAGATAATAAGTCCGAAAGTTCTACAAAACAATTATGCAAATAAAGTTACAACTCATGCGGCTTTCAAATGAATGAATGGAGGAGAATAGAGAAAATCAATCCTAAATGGTTAGAATAAAGCTAATGATAGTAATGATAATGCTGAAAAATACTTCATCGGACTATAGTATGAAGGTGCATACGGGATTGAAGCAACAATATCTGAATCACAACATGTTAATAAATTTGTTTTGGAAACTCAAACTTTTCAAATGCAAGCATGTTTGAATCACTTTAACCTTTTCCAAAAGTGTCTTTTGGCCAAACCCAAAAGAAAGGTAAGGAAATTGTGTTACAAATAAGCAAAGACAGCTAAAATTTTACTTATTTACTGAATCAAACAATTCATATGCACTTTAAAATTTTATATAAAAATTTTAAAACATAGGACAAAAAACTAAGATTCAATTGTTTAAAAAATAAGAGCTTTTAAATTATCAATTTTTACACAAGTGCAAGCAAATTCCTCATCGCCATCACAATAAAAGGCCCACTTTGAGCACTTCTATCATTTACTATGTAAGAATGTCAAACATTCTGAGTGATTTAACCTTTTAAAAAATTAGCAAGAGATTGAAAATAGAAGGTACTCCAAAAAAGATGTGCTTCTTCAATGTTCCATGATCGACGAAAAGACAAAATTGTTAATTTTAGTATCCTGATAACTCTACTGAATGTTTATGTAACAATAAAACATTTAGCATACACTATAGAAAAGATTTCCAATATTGATTTAATATCTAGCAAACCAAAAATTCAGCTTAATCATAATATCATGATTATTTAGCTTTTTCTCGCTAATTCAGTCAGCTTTCTCAATCCTACTCTTCCAATCAGTCCTCCAATCATTCCTTTTAGCAAGCTACAGTAGTTATTAGCTGTATTTTGTACAAATACTTTTAGACAATTGTTGACCTCATTTTTGTGAGGTCTTAGTCTC